>NC_089803.1:19764785-19944785 GCF_029633855.1 Hoplias malabaricus | reverse complement strand
AGGGGAGAGTGGTGGAATGCTTTTATATAGACGCTTGGCCATTGTTAGTGTCCAAAGTAAACTCTCTTTTAGTGAATCACGTTAAGTAAAACATGTTTTAAATAAAAAAAGGTACATTAACCAATGTGCCTCAGCCATGTGCTTCACGTTTATACATCAATGTACTGATTCACTGCAGTAATATCTGTGTTTACTGTGGAACTACTCACAGCAGTAACTAATACCTCACTACTACAGCCAGTAGATTATGAAGTGTTTAGGTTCTTGTTCAGATTTTCCCTTCCACCTTAAAACGGTGCATACGTTACATTGAGCTTGTAGTAGATGTTAAGGTCTTAATGAGTTTTATACATTTCTGCTTATGTTGTGCAGAATACAGTCCACATAAAAAAAATTTGACCCTCCTCCCAAACTCCTGCTTTTACCTTCTTTTGGGGTGGGTTCAAGTCTTAATTGTGTGCAAAATCACTACCCAAACCGTTCTGGAGTCAGCGCTGTTTTCAAGGCAGAAGGAATGCTAGTAGTTACCAACTAAAAGGCTATGATTACTGCCTCTATAGGAGCCACAGAATGTTAAACAATATTGCTTCCTCTGAGGCAGGTCCTAAGACAATGGGGAATGCACATGAAGCACATGATTGCTGGCTCTTAGGACATTGTTGCATGCCATTCTGCAGCTTCTTCTGAGGCAGCAAAGATAAATCAAGTGTGCCATATGTATTTCTATGCAATGTGCCTCAGAAGCAGCAGGAGTTTATTGTATAACATTCATAACTCAGATGTGCAGGAAAGTACTTTTTCAGAATCTGCCTCAAACAGCAGAGCATTCTGCAGCTTCCTCAGAGACTCTGAGTCCATTCAAGCAAAATAAAATACTGAAATATTTACAACACGTCTAGCAAATTATGAAACAGAACTAAGTGTGCACTATTCTGCACATTTATTTCCTCCAAAGTCATTTCTTACAGAGAGAGCAGGCCAACTACGAGGGTCTAGGTGGAGTTTTACTGGTTTATGGTGTGGCACTCGATAATCTCTGCCCAACTCATTTTAAACAATCACATTCATCCAGCCTGCTGGCTGCTAACCAATTAGGTTCCTTCTATGTCAAAGGCAGCACTGCATGTGCACAATGTTGAGAAGACACCTTTGATATTTAGGGGACATAAGGCAATTAATATAAAGGGTCATGTGTGGTATATAACATGACATTTAAAAACAAGATGTGCCTTTTACAGTTTCTGGGACCCTACAAAATACAATTTTTAAATCTTTGGATGGTCCTAAAGATGTCATTTTGTTAGCTGGAAATTCATAAGCCAGAGTAAAATACATTGTGTGTGTGTGTGTGTGTGTGTGTATATAGGCACTCCAGATATTTCAGATATTTTCAGGCTTGAAAAATCCAATCTGAAAAAAACAGACAAAACCTTTTAGCTAGATTAAGATAAGACACTGAAAAGTAGTCACATGCAGAGTTAGAAATACTAATTTCCTGGGGATGTCCCCAAGAGCTCATATGTAACTATAGAAGATGAAAATGACATTAATCTGAGCTCTAGTTTCCCATTTCCAAGCTGAGTGCAATGTTAAACCTCCTAACTATTTGAAGTCGGTAGTACCTCGATATGCTACATCTACAGGCCAAGACCTTTGATGTTCACTTTTTACAGTTGATGTATTCTCTCGGATTGGGGGTAAAGGTTAGCTTACCATTATCTTCTACCAGCTGAGAACAACTGGTCGTAAACAGTGTTAACCTGCTGCTTGTTATATGGCACCGTGACACTGCAAATGGATCTCAGAGGTCCGGTAGTCATGGCTACACACACACTTAGGCCCTATCCAGGTTTTGAAAGCTGTGCTTTGTGTGCATGAGTGAGCACTCAACATGCGAAATTCAGTGTAGTTTTCCAAAGGGTCGGCTCAACATATTAAGGTTAATATGCCATGCAGTCCGTCTCCAGAGAATCCTTTTCCATTACTGTGATTGGTACACACTCCCTGATGGGAGGCCTAAGAATAGAGGGCTGAACTGTGGGTAAGCACATGCTTTCTGCGGTCAGATTGGTCTACTGTATTGACTGGAGGATGAACGGTGTGGCTCGGTCACTTTAGCCGAATCGAACGGAACAGCAGTC
The DNA here is from genome assembly GCF_029633855.1 of Hoplias malabaricus. NCBI lineage: Eukaryota > Metazoa > Chordata > Actinopteri > Characiformes > Erythrinidae > Hoplias > Hoplias malabaricus. Next base: position 19,942,644 of record NC_089803.1, on the reverse strand, counting down.
CAAAGGCTCAGAGTCGTCGATGTGAAACTCTGCGTGTGGCCAACTCACCACTGTCATTGGTGACCGTGTCCAAACAAGAATGAAAAAAAGAAGTTGATGTCTCTAGGAAAGGCAAAACGATCACCCGTTGCTTTTCACAGAAGTAAAATATAATTATACAAAGAGTTACATGATTTTCAGTCTGTTTTATGCTTCCATACTTTAAAGAGTCTGTGTTTAATTTCAAAGGAATTAAGCTGCAAAATCAGCCTGTTTTGAATCCACAAGCACACACTTTTGCAGTTTAGTCATATCTTTTCACACTGGAACAATAAGGAATATCCTCTCTGCAGCTTATAGCAGAGTTGGTGCAGTAGAATACGTTTGTAAAACTGGTGTATATTGTGCTGTTTAAGGCTGACAGCACGCAAACAGATAACTGCTTTCAGACTCTAGGTCCAACTGTCTTACAGGGGTTTCATAAGGTTTATTTATGTTCATCCTGTAAAACTCTCTCAGATCACGATCACTCTTTAGACATTTTCATTTCAAGGGGTTTTTCATTTTAAAAGGAATTCAACTGCAAAACCAGTTTGCTTCCTTTGTCTTCAAGTCATCATAAGTGGCTCAAACCAGATTCTCAAGAGAGCTTCTGTATGTCACAGTTAAAAGGTAATTTCTTAGTTAAAATGTAGGCTTAAATCGGAGTTTGGTGTGTTCTCCCTGTGTCCACGTGGGTTTCCTCCGGGTGACAGTCTGTGAAGAGTGTGATGTGTTCTCCCCGTGTCTGCGTGGGTTTCCTCCGGGTGACTGTCTGTGAGGAGTGTGGTGTGTTCTCCCTGTGTCCACGTGGGTTTCCTCCGGGTGACTGTCTGTGAAGAGTGTGATGTGTTCTCCCCGTGTCTGCGTGGGTTTCCTCCGGGTGACTGTCTGTGAGGAGTGTGGTGTGTTCTCCCTGTGTCTGCATGGGTTTCCTCCGGGTGACTGTCTGTGAGGAGTGTGGTGTGTTCTCCCTGTGTCTGCGTGGGTTTCCTCCAGGTGCTCAGGTTTCCCACGTTCATAGATGTGTGTGTGAGTGAATGTGTGTGTGTGTGTGTGTGTGTGTGTGTGTGTGTGTCGCCCTGCAAAGGACCGGCATCCCCTCCAGGGTGTGTCCCTCCTATTTTTTATTTTTTTGTATTATTTTTTTTTTGCACTTTCAGATAACTTTGTCCAATGCTGTGAGGCTATTCCCTGCTAGATGGAATCAATACCACTAACCAGCATTTTTAAGGGGCACCCATTGCTTCCTTAAGTGATATAGACATTTATGAGTTTGCTCAGTATTTAAGCATTACATATTTTATTAATTTAAGAAAGCGTAATTATTTGTTTATTTATTTTTTCTTTATATATTTAAAGATTTGTTGTAATGTAAACAATCCTTAAATGTCCTTAATATTTTCGAGGCATTTTTACAGAAGCTTGTTACCTTCAATTTGTCCAGTGCTAATTTTTACCAAAAAAAAATAAAAAATACAAATAACAAAAACAAAAAACCTGCAGTTCTGTTTCTTTCAGCTCCATTTCTCATTTAAGTCACTACCAGAAAGGAACCCAGGTTTAAAAGAGAATTGATCCTGCAATTGATTACCACCAGTGATTAACGGTTGGTGTTTTGAGAAGTATTTTATGTAGCTTTTACCCCTGTTAACCAGTTATTATTTATGCTACAGCAGCTGTAACATTTCCAGTACCACCACTTGCTGTACAGCCCTGGTGCAGAGAGTTAGAGAAGTGTCATTCCTTGTGTATTAGAGTGCGTGTGTGCCCTGGTATAGCAGAGGAGTATGTTCCCTGGTGTAGAAGCAGCTGTGTTCTGGTGGTTAGGTAATGGGGCTTGTAATGGGAAGGTTGCCAGTTAGATCCCCAGAGCTGGCAGGTCATGACTGAAGTGCCCTTGAGCAAGGCACCCAACTGCCAACTGCTCCCCAGGCACTAGAGGGGTATGTGTCCTGGTGTAGCAGAGGAGGGCGTGTCCTGTGTATTAGGGGAGGGCGTGTCCTGGTGTAGTAGAGGAGGGTGTGTCCTGGTGTTGTAGAGGAGGGCGTGTCCTGGTGTATTAGAGGAGGGCGTGTCCTGGAGTAGTAGAGGAGGGCGTGCGGTGGTGTAGTAGAAGAGGGCGTGTCGTGGTGTTGTAGAGAGAGGGCGTGTCCTGGTGTATTAGAGGAGGGCGTGTCCTGGTGTATTAGAGGAGGGCGTGTCGTGGTGTAGTAGAAGAGGGCGTGTCGTGGTGTTGTAGAGGAGGGCGTGTCCTGGTGTATTAGAGAGAGGGCGTGTCCTGTGTTGTAGAGGAGGGCGTGTCCTGTGTTGTAGAGGAGGACGTGTCCTGGTGTAGTAGAGGAGGGCGTGTCCTGGTGTAGTAGAAGAGGGCGTGTCGTGGTGTAGTAGAGGAGGGTGTGTCCTGGTGTTGTAGAGGAGGGCGTGTCCTGGTGTAGTAGAGGAGGACGTGTCCTGGTGTAGTAGAGGAGGGCGTGTCCTGGTGTAGTAGAGGAGGGCGTGTCCTGGTGTAGTAGAGGAGGGCGTGTCCTGGTGTTGTAGAGGAGGGCGTGTCCTGGTGTTGTAGAGGAGGGCGTGTCCTGGTGTTGTAGAGGAGGGCGTGTCCTGGTGTAGTAGAGGAGTGTTGTTGTGATTTTGTTTGTCTGAGTTTCTGCTCTTCAGCTGACATGCTTCTCTAATCTCAGCATGCAGCTGTTTCCATGGCACAGCCGGTTACCATGGTGCAGACAGAGGTGGTGGTCATGAAGGTGGTCCGGCTGCCACAGTGTTTAATTATTCCACTATCAGGGGATAGATGAAGGGAGGGGCTGTAGGAGATTTGTCAGGGGAGAAGAAAATACATTCGTCTTAATGATGAAGAGACACACAAACACACACACACAAGCTGAGCTTTAAAGCTTGTGTGTTCACAGTGTCAGATCTTCCAAGCTCTTCAATGTTAACAGATATTACACTCAGAAAGTGTACCATCACACTCACCAAAAGTGTGGTGGTACCATCAAGAGTACATTTATGTACCTTCAGTTAGGAAACAAATCACACTATATTCAATACTAAAGATCACTTAAGGTGGAAATGTCCCCAAACTTGGGAGATGGCTAACTACACGACTGGAATTTATACAAAATTAAACAACTCCAGCTACAAATGAGTTTCTGTGATAATTCAAACAGTGAATAAAAACTTACAGACAAGTATACTTAAACAACCAGAGAGAATTGCATTGCATTTAATCTCCAAATCTTATGTTTTTTTATTTTACACAGTTCTATAATGAAAGATTACAAGTATTCACCTCTCCTTTTGGAGAAGAGAATGTAATGTAAGGGAACACAGCTGAAATTTAACACCACAGTCACACTGTTGTACCTTTTAAAAGTACATTTACACTGTTTGAAGCTTTAGTGAACGAGTACGTTTCTTTAACATACATTTTTTTTTTGTCAGAGAAGCTTATTTCACCTAGATTTACTTTGTACATTTTAATGTCTCACCTGCAGCATTGCAACAGATAAATAACAAACAAGCATTGATCCAGTTAATCTAGTTCAAAGCCACATTAGTCTAAATCAAACTTAGAAATCCTAGAAACACTAAGACCTCTGATTTCGCCTTAGGGTACAGCAAATTAATTCTTGTCTGAGCTGGTGTCTCACTTGAGATTCAGCTAAATATAGCCTTTCTTCTTCTAATATTTGACCACTTTTTTCCTCTCCAAGGGACTGGACAGGATATTCAGCCACGTGCCCACATTAGGCATGATGAGAGGGATAGGCTAATAGACTTGTCTAACTACACTCTTGCTGCTAAAGGCTTTTTAATGGCCAAAAGGTATGTGAGCAACCCTTCTAATTATTCATTCCAGGTGTTTTACTCACTGCTAGCAGATGCATAAAATCTATCACACAACATTAATGCTGCAGGATGTCATGGCAATGGCATATTAAAAAAATGTTTACACTTTACACAAAAATTAATATAACCTCTTTTATTTTTAACTACATTACCCAGAATTATCAGGACGCCTGGCTATCACACCTGTATGAGCTTGTTGGATACTCCACAAGCACAGGACTGATTATGGAGTTAGGATCTTGAACCTAATCACAGTGTGTCGCAGTCACATAGCTCCAGGGACCTGGAGGTTGTTGGTTAAAGTCTCGCTCCGGGTGACTGTCTTTGAGGAGTGTGGTGTGTTCTCCCTGTGTCTGCGTGGGTTTCCTCCGGGTGACTGTCTGTGAGGAGTGTGGTGTGTTCTCCCTGTGTCTGTGTGGGTTTCCTCCGGGTGACTGTCTGTGAGGAGTGTGGTGTGTTCTCCCTGTGTCTGTGTGGGTTTCCTCCGGGTGACAGTCTGTGAGGAGTGTGGTGTGTTCTCCCTGTGTCTGTGTGGGTTTCCTCCGGGTGACTGTCTGTGAGGGGTGTGGTGTGTTCTCCCTGTGTCTGCGTGGGTTTCCTCCGGGTGACTGTCTGTGAGGAGTGTGGTGTGTTCTCCCTGTGTCTGCGTGGGTTTCCTCCTGGTGACTGTCTGTGAGGAGTGTGGTGTGTTCTCCCTGTGTCTGTGTGGGTTTCCTCCGGGTGACTGTCTGTGAGGGGTGTGGTGTGTTCTCCCTGTGTCTGTGTGGGTTTCCTCCGGGTGACTGTCTGTGAGAAGTGTGGTGTGTTCTCCCTGTGTCTGTGTGGGTTTCCTCCGGGTGACTGTCTGTGAGAAGTGTGGTGTGTTCTCCCTGTGTCTGTGTGGGTTTCCTCCGGGTGACTGTCTGTGAGGAGTGTGGTGTGTTCTCCCTGTGTCTGTGTGGGTTTCCTCCGGCTGACTGTCTGTGAGGGGTGTGGTGTGTTCTCCCTGTGTCTGCGTGGGTTTCCTCCGGGTGCTCCAGTTTCCTCCCACAGTCCAAAAACACACGTTGGTAGGTGGATTGGTGACTGAACAGTGTCCGTAGGTGTGAGTGGATGTGTGTGTGTGTGTGTGTGTGTGTGTGTTGCCCTGTGAAGGACGGGCGCCCCCTCCAGGGTGTGTTCCTGCCTTGCACCCAATGATTCCAGGTCATACATCAATATCTGCTAAAGGATAACCAAAAGTGTACAGACATTAGACAGCAGTGCCACTCAGCAACCTCCTCAGGTCAGAGCTGTGTTCACACTGAATGACTGATTTATTTCAGAGGGAAGGGTTCTACAGAGTATCTCAGCCTCTTTGTGCTCCTCTGGTAAGTCTCTACATAGGGCTCTAACAATTCTCTGATTGAAGATTCTTGACAATGGTTTGAAAAGAAGTGGACTTTCAAGTGTATTACTAAACACAAAATATTTATCAGAAATGTGTTCAATGTCAACAATTGCTCACTGATGAAGGTTAAAGACCTCAGTTAAAGCAGTAACTGATTTCTTTTGATGCTCAGTTTGGCTCAAAAGGATGGGTCTAAAATGCTTAAGGGAAATTGTTTGCCTCTTTAACATTTATTTATTTATTTTGCAATAGCCATAAAATGCTACTTACATTTGTTTGGAATTATCTATTTCTCTATTCAGTAGCATTGATAGAACACATCTTGATAACAATGTGTATGATTTACAAAAAAACGGAATCCAACTGGATTTTCATCAGCGTTAGATGAAATTAGAATATTGTCCAGTTCATTAACACAAAGACCACATACTGACTAGCACTTACAATATGTCAAGCCAGAGGTCTTATCTATTTAAACCATCATATACTTACATCACATATTATTTACACAGGTATTACTTGGTATACTGGTCATCTTTGGTTCTGGAACACAACACCACATCATACACAAGAAGACATCTCCAATCCTAAGGATGTCAGGATCACGGAGGCGGACGCACTCGCTAAAACACAGTGACTTTTATTAAACAAAAGATAACAAAACAGAAAGACTTCAACAGAAAGGCAACACACAGGGAGCTAACAGAGACAGACAAAGGGAGCTCAGCAGACTAAACTTAAATACAGAGAGCTAGACAGACTAAACCTAAACACGGAGAGCTAAAGCAAACGGTACGGACAGACTAGAGAGTTTAAGAACATGGGAAACGAATGACCGACAAACAGGAAGTGACACATGGGAACTTAAATACATAACACAGACAAAGGACACCTGGAAAAGATAACGAAGGGGCAGGATTACAGATAACACTGACGAGGACACTGACGAGGATGAGGAACAAAGGCGGGACAAGGGCGGAGACACGAACAATAACAAACAGAGCCATGTGCTAAGTGAGCACATGGCGGGGAAAACAGACATGACAGGACAAGGGCGTGACAAAGGAACTAATATCAGATTCTTTTTTTTTTCTGAGCCACAGAAACTTTAATCTTTCTTAAAGTTATGATCAAAAGCTGCATGTTGAGAGACTATTCTCACATTGAGCGTTATCTTGTGTTCTTACAGTCCTGGCTTTATGTCTTGTGTGTATGGTTTCCATACCATGACACACTGATAAACCCCTGGACACTCTAAAATAATTCTGCATAGGCCATGGTGAGGGCATTTCCTAGTATTAAAGGTTATTTCTTGAGAAAAAACTGCTACCTTGCTTTTTTATAGATGCAACCTCTAAAAAGTTAGTTTATTATCAATTTCTATTCATAGATATGTTCACTGGTAGGCAATTGTGCTTAAATTGTTGTGATACAGGCTGATTTTAATCTGTGGTTGCTTTTAATGTCAACACAGCTGTCTTTGTAGAGAAGTGTAAAAGCAACACATTTTCACCCCTCTGTTTTCACCCTGCATTACATGTTATCAGCTCAACACAGACACACAGAGAACCCTTATAAAGTTATAGTTTATAGTTTTATAGCTAAAGACACCTTGAGGTTGTCCAATATGTCAGTGACACACTCTTTGTGAGGATTCCAGTTCTTTAAAAAGGTGTTAGTGTAGCTCAGGACAGAGAGGAGAAGCACAGTCCAGAACATTTCACACAATGGTCAAGAATAGCTAGGACTGCATATCTGGCATTAGTTCTGCACACTCAGCTATTTTCACTAATGAAATAGTGTTTGGAGTTTTTTGATGGTGTAGGTAATGTAATTGTCCTGTGTTGAGATCAGACATGATGGGGACACCAGAATAGATCTGGACTTTGAGGAGGAGGTTAAGAAAAGGCCTGAGTGTATTAAACAGTAAAGAATTGGATGATGTCAGAGAGCTGTGAGGCTGCAGTCAAGGTCACTTTCTTTCCTTCGGGAAGACATTATTCACACAGAAATGCCATGTGGAAACCTTAAGTAAGTGCTTCACTGTGCTCTAGTCGTGTACCAGATAAGACTGTAGGCTAATGAACGTATATGGAGCACTGTGATTTCATTTGGCCTTTGATTTTTTTTTTTCCTCACTTTGAAATTTCATGATTTAAAATTTCATACAAAACAGCAAATAGTTCACTTCCAGCAGTAGGTGATGTCAAGATATGCAGCATATGATACTCATTCATTCATTATCTGTAACTGCTTATCCAGTTCAGGGTGTTTTTGGACTGTAAGAGGAAACCGGAGCACCCGGAGGAAACCCACACAGACACAGGGAGAACACACCAACGCCTCACAGACAGTCACCCGGAGGAAACCCACACAGACACAGAGAGAACACACCACACTACTCACAGACAGTCACCCGGAGGAAACCCACACAGACACAGGGAGAACACACCACACTCCTCACAGACAGTCACCCGGAGCTGGAATCGAACTCACAATCTCCAGGTCACACCGTGCCGCCCAACATACGATACTGTTAGGTTCAATTAAATATAAAGTTGTATGTAGGATTTTTCCAAATTACCTGTGCAATAGGGATGGGCAGATTCACCAATTCACATCGGTGGTTCGGCACACATGTCTGCGATGCGACTGCACCGGTAGATTCAAGTTGCATCGGGTTTAATTTGCGGGCGAATTTACGGTGCATCGCCTCTAGCCTTTTTGCATCAGCAAATACCATGGTTAAATCGGGTGTTTTGTTTTGCAGTATTAATTCCTTATTGTAACGTATTTTCTGAGTCAACGTATTTTTTATTGATTTCTTTTTTTTTCTGAGGCAACATAAATGCACCATCGTGTCCTCAGGCACGGACTCAAGCACGCAGACGTACACAACAAAAATGGAAGGAAACGAGAGCATTAGCAACGACAAAGAGATATTTAATGCACCAAAAAAGACACACAAATCAAACGTGTGACCATATTTTGGGTTTTTTTAAGCGAGGTGGTCAACTTAACAAGATGCACTCAATCTGCAAGCAATGCCGTGGGGCTATAAAATACGTTAGTAGCGCGACAAACCTGGTGACGGCACGACGGCATGGTGTGGAGTAGCAGATAAGTCTAGCAGACAATAGTATGTGTTGCAAATCATAATTTTCTCTATGCACATTTTTAATACTGCACTTTTGAAAACTGTTCATCTTATATGTTTTATACATTTTGTATAAATATAGACGGAGAATATAACTGAGTAATTAAACTGAATAAAATGTAATTCTCTGTCTGAATGTATTGAATTGTGGATTTTTTATATTATGTATTGGTTTTACTCCAATGAAAACAACCAGATGCATACATCCCTCAGATTGTTACAGAGAGTAAAGCAGAATTGTGCTATTGAGTTAAGAAAACTGATGGGTTAGGCTAATACATCCTCAAACCTCAACTAACTGTATCGAATGATTACTTATCAAACCAAATCCTCTTATAATTAAGTCATATCGTTATCAAATTATTTTTGAATCGCATCGTATCCTGAACAGGGTTGATTTGTGTCGCATCGTATCGACAAGGGTTTTCAGTGTATCGCAATTATATCGTATCGGTGGCAGTGTATCGAGATGCGTATCGAATCGACATTAGTGGTGAAGATATACATCCTTACTGTGCAAATGTTATGGCATATATTTTATTATTATATTTAAATTCTTCATTGAAATATTTATGTCAGTGCCCTAAAGAGGGATTTTTTTAACTCTGAATATTAGCGAAACATGAAATTTGGCCAAGTTTTCACAAAAATGCTTTTATACAACTTTAGAGAATTATGTCACAAATATCCAGAAATATGACATCACAGAAAATAAAATTTCAATGTAAGTTGATGTATGAAGGTTTCATTTGAAATTCTGTAGCTTTTCTCATTGTGAAACTGTAAATGGCATGTGGTATTTTAAATATAAGTATTAAAAATAAGGATACAAGGTTTTGTTCTGACATCTTTCTCTCTCTCTTTATAGAAAATAAAACAAAATACCCTTAGGTTAGCTGTAATATTAATAAATAATAAATAACAATACATCACACGTGGGAAATTGAGCAAATACATTTGTTTTTCATTATAAAGAGTAATAAAAAATAAAAACATTGAAGACTAGCCATCAGCATGAACCTGATCAGCAGTATCCCCTTTTTTTAAAAAAACAAAAAAAAAACAAACCTAATTTATCTAATGCAGAGTTCGGGGGTGTGTTTACAGCAGAAAAAACATTACATATATATTTTTTTAATAACAGGGATCTCAGAAGGCAAGCTGCTGCTGGGTAATGAACAGTAACACAGCTCCTTGATATTACATCACCATGAGCCATGTGCACACTAGGATCATACTAGGAGAATTAATTGGGATTCAGCTGAAATATCTAATTAAAATGTAAAACAGTAATAGAAGCGATCAATGACAGAAGATCACAAATTTAGAAGGAGTTAATCAATACCTCTCCTACAAGATCCTAAGTGCACACACAGTCTGTATCTGCACCGTAGTGTGTACAGTTGGGTGCACAACGTTTTAACACTTCAGAGTAAACATTTGGTTGATTTTTTTTTACTGATAATACGTTTCCATCTTTTATAAAGCATTCTGATCATTTTACTGAACAATCTGTGTTTATCTGCACTCTAACAAAAATATTAATATTATTTTTCATATTTTTGCCAACCTCATGCTTGAGGATTAAAATGTCCCCAGAGCATTAAGCTATGGATCAGTGGAACTGAAGTACCACATTTTTCTTGTGCCTTTCCCCCTGAGGTCCACCTGCAGCATTTGTGTGGGATTATGTACCGAAGACATTAGTTTTTTTATTGGTATGAGGTCATTTTCCAATCTCTTTCTTAGAAAGAGACCATTTGTTTTGTTGCTGCTGTTGTTTTGTGTGTGTGTGTGTGTGTGTGTGTTTGTATTTATTGGTCATAGACAAATGTACACTGATCAACCTTAATATTACAACACCTCCTTGTTTCTACAAACCGGATTCCAAAAAAGTCGGGACACTAAACAAATTGTGAATAAAAACTGAATGCAATGATGTGGAGGTGCCAACATCTAATATTTTATTCAGAATAGAACACCAATCACAGATCAAAAGTTTAAACTGAGAGAATGTATCATTTTAAGGGGAAAATGTTGATTCAAAATTTCATGGCGTCAACAAATCCCAAAAAAGTTGGGACAAGGCCATTTTTTACCACTGTGTGGCATCCCCCCTTCTTCTTACAACACTCAACAGACGTCTGGGGACAGAGGAGACCAGTTTCTCAAGTTTAGAAATAGGAATGCTCTCCCATTCATGTCTAATACAGGCCTCTAACTGTTCAATCGTCTTGGGCCTTCTTTGTGGCACCTTCCTCTTTATGATGCGCCAAATGTTCTCTATAGGTGAAAGGTCTGGACTGCAGGCTGCCATTTCAGTCCCCGGATCCTTCTCCTACGTAGCCATGATGTTGTGATTGCTGCAGAATGTGGTCTGGCATTATCTTGTTGAAAAATGCAGGGTCTTCCCTGAAAGAGATGACGTCTAGATGGGAGCATATGTTGTTCTAGAACCTGAACATAGTTCTCTGCATTAATGGTGTCTTTCCAGACATGCAAGCTGCCCATGCCACAAGCACTCATGCAACCCCATACCATCAGTGGTGCAGGCTTCTGAACGGAGCGTTGATAACAACTTGGGTTATCCTTGTCCTCTCTGGTCCGGATGACATGGCGTCCCAAGTGTTCCATAAAGAACTTCAAATCGTGACTCATCTGACCACAGAACAGTCTTCCATTTTGCCACACTCCATTTTAAAAGACCCCTGGCCCAGTGCAAACGTCTGAGCTTGTGGAGCTTGCTTAGAAATGGCTTCCTCTTTGCACTGTAGAGTTTCAGCTGGTAACGGCGGATGGCACGGTGGATTGTGTTCACTGACAATGCTTTATGGAAGTATTCCTGAGCCCATTCTGTTATTTCCTTGACAGTGGCATTCCTGTTTGAGGTGCAGAGCATCACGAGCATCCAGTAGAGTTTTACGGCCTTGACCCTTACGCACAGCAATTGTTCCAGATTCTCTGAATCTTTTGATGGTGTTATGCACGGTTGATGATGATAACTTAAAAGTCTTTGCTATTTTACGCTGGGTAACACCATTCTGGTATTTCTGCACTATCTTTCTGCGCAACAATGGTGGAATTGGTGATCCTCTTACCATCTTGGCTTCAGAGAGACACTGACACTCTGAGAAGCTCTTTTTATACCCAATCATGTTGTCAATTGACCTAATTAGTGTTAATTGGTCTTCCAGCTGTTCGTTATATGCTCAATTTCCTTTTTCCAGCCACTTATTGCTACTTGTCCCAACTTTTTTGGGATTTGTTGACACTGTGAAATTTTGAATCAACATATTTTTCCTTTAAAATGTTACATTTACTCAGATTACACTTTTGATCTGTCATCTATGTTCTATTACGAATACAATATTGACATTTGCCATCTCCACATCATTGCATTCAGCTTTTATTCACAATTTGTTTAGTGTCCCAAATTTTTGGAATCCGGTTTGTACACTCACCGTCTCTCAGCTCCACAGACCACACAAGAGCACTTTCAAGTTCAACTATTACAAACTGTTCTCCAGCTGTTGCTCTGCATACGTTGTTAGCCCACCTTCACCCTGTTCTTCCATGGTGTGGACCCCACAGGACCACCAGAGAGCAGGCTTGATTTGGGTGGTAGGCCACTCTCAGAGTGGCAGTGACAGAGGCATGGTGGTGGTGTGGTAGCCTGTTTTAAACCCTTAATGAGCATCACTGCTGAACTGAGATTAGTCCTCCAGCCACAAATATTCAGCCAACAACGTCCTGTGGATAGTGTCTAGTGACCACTGGAATAAAGTATGCAGAGCAACAGATTAACTACAGCCTGTAAGTGTAGAACTGTGTAATGTCCTCCAGAGAACCAAAATTGGTTCTTCTATAGCCTACATTTCAAGAGCCTATTGTGTTTATTTACCTGTAAATCAAATATTCCAAGTCATTAATGTGAGGAATTGCTATTTCCATGCTTTCCTCAAAGAACACTGACTATAATCAAAGCTATTGATCTGTATAAAGACTGCTTGGTGGCAACCTTTGTCAGCTTATGTTTAATAAATGATCATAAAGGACTCTTGATATTATCAGAATATTTATCAGCAGTCATTTTAATATCAGCAAAGCCTGGAAATGCAACAGCGTTTACACGGGAGAGCTGATTCATATGGAAATGGGAATAATGGAATGTTTTGGTTGTGTGAAAAGACATGTGGTAGAGTGAAAACGTGGATGCTGCACTCAAGGTGAAGCGACTCCCTAATGTCCAAAAGAATGTACAGTGCTTTGAGTACTTAGAAATGCACTATAAAAATGTAATTATCAATCATTAATGATTTATATAATTGATTAATAATTATTACTACAATTTCCATATATTGCGTTTTTCGATAAAAGACACCAGGTCAAGATCCTGTGCCCTGCTTACATTCATAGACATAATTCAGCTGTGTTAAAGCAACAAAGGACAAACGGTTGTAAGTTAGTGATATAACCACAAGCCTTCAAATAAAAATAATGTTTATAATTGGTAAGAATGATGATAACAATAAAAGCACATCTTCTAAACAATATAGTTTTAAACAACAGACCAGATGCACTCATACATGATCACTATTCTGGACAAGGCTGAATAGACAGAGGGAAGAACACTGCTGTGTTGTTAGATCCTTGTGGTATTTTGACCAAAATGTTTTACAGATGTCTCATTAAGATAACGGGGAACTGTTTTAGTATGTGGAATATGGGTATAATGGGTGGCACGGCGGTGCAGCAGGTAGTGTCGCAGTCACACAGCTGAAGATTCCAGGTAGGCTCTGGACCCACCGCGACCCTGAACTGGATAAGTGTTTACAGACAATGAATGAATGAATGAATGAATGAATATGGGTATAATATTTTACCTTTAAATGTCACTATAAAGTTTCACAAGCATATTTGAAATTGCTGCTGAAGCCTGACAAATTATGCACTTCTCCCCCTGGAAAATAATGTACCTTTAAGGCACTATAAGGTTCTGGTTTTCTGACAGAGATTCCAGGGTTTTTACAGCTTGTTTCTTTTCATTTTTTTTTGGTGGAGCCAAATGGTGTCACTAATCGCTTTGCATACATGATGTTTACAGCCCAAACTGGCCTGTCTGGACAGGGGCCAAGAGGCCTTTCATGAAATAGGACCAGAGAGACCTTGCCAACATGAAATAGAGCTGTTACTGACAGCAGATTATCACACTTGCTCTTATGTCAAGCCGAAAGTGTGCATGATTGATGTCATTCAGGGGAAGGTCATCAATTCATATCTGTGGCCGGAGACATCGTCATATTAATAAAGTCAGCTCCACACAAGTTAAAATAGATGACAATGAGGCTTCGACTTGTTCCGCTGCTTTCATTTTTTGACTGAAGATATTTTACAGTGTTTGAATAATGATGTGTCAGTTTAGATTAAAAGCCTGCCACAATCCTGCAAGTATTTTGCAAATGAAAAGACATTTGGTAGTAGTGCAGGACACAACAGTTTGAGTGAATTTTGCATCTAGTCTATGAATGAAAAACCACCAGAAGGCACAAAACAGCCTTCTCTCTGTTGGATAGCACTGGTATCACACGCAGACTTCAGCTATTTTCGGATGGCACATGTATAAACCATAACATTATGACCACCTCCTTGTTTCTACACTCACTGTCCATTCCCTGAGTTCCAGTACAGTACCATACAGGAACACTTTGTAGTTTTATACTATAGTCAATTTGTTGCTCTGTATACTTGTGCTGGTGCGACTGGATCAGACATAGCAGTGCTGCTGGAGTTTTTAAAACTCTCAGTGCCACTGTTGGAGTAACAATAGTCCACTCACAAAAACTATCCAGCTTCCTCTGTCCACTGATAATGACCAGCACAAACTCTACAGCAACAGATGAGCTACTGTCTCTGACTCTACATCTTCAAGTTGGACCAAGAAGGTAGGTGTGTCTAACAGAGTGGAGAGGGAGTGTTTAAAAACTCCACTCGTAACAGCACAACACAAACTACCACAACACCACCACGTCAGTGTGACTGCAGCACTGAGAATGACCAACCACCCAAATCATACCGGCTCTGTGGTGGTCATAGGTGGTCTTGACCATTGAAAAACAGGGTAAAATGGTGAATATAAAATATATTATTATATATTATATATATTATACAGAGCAACAGATGGACTAGAATTTGTAATAATAAAACTACAAAGTGCTCCAGTATTATTAACAGAGACTGTGAGACAGTGAGCGTAGAACCAAGGATGTGGCCAAAATGTAAAGATTGATCTGTGTATATTACACTGACTAAACTGAGATGAAACAATGCCAAAGACAAGTAGATAATGGCAGCAGTGATCAGCCACAAACTGATCATATGTACAGAATCCTCCAATCTAGAAACTCAAAGTTAATATCTGCACATGCTTCTGTAAGGTTAATGCAGACCTGCAGCTCCCCTGAATTTCCCCTGGGGATCAATCAATCATGTATGTATGTATGTATGCATGCATGGATGGATGCTTGTATCTATCTATCTATCTAGCTCTGCTTGGACACTACTTTCCTGGAGACGATTCCTCTCATTTCTCCATGTTTTGCCCCTCAATGTAAACACACACAGAGGGCAGAGCTTCTGCATTGGTCCAGCGAGCTACAATGACACACAACACTGTTAAACCAGCTAAACACAAGGTGTTTCTTCTGACGTAACAAAATATAAAACAAGTCTAAAGTGAAATGTTTTATTGCACCTTATACCTGTAGTAACTGTCTTCATATTACCATTACAAGGGACAGAATGGGAGGAGAATAAGCTAAAAGCTAAGGTTAGCAAGGTAGCTACCTGGCCTTCTAGACAGCTTACTCAAATTTATATCATTTCCTGTGGCTGGGAGGGTTAAACAGGATAGACCAGTGGCTAGGATAGCTGTCAGGATTCAGTGACACTGCAGGGGTTCCCAATGGTAAAGTATAAAGGTATTAAGCCTGAATATTGTATGAAATATCGCACTGTATTCTGTGAAAGCTGAGGCTGAAAGACGCCATTGTGCACTATAAAACACTGCATAACTTTCCAAATATATTAACCAAGGAAATGTCCAGAATGGATTTTAAAGTGTGTTTTCCCTGCTGATGAAGTCCTGAAAGGCTCTCACGCTGAAATAACAGCATGCGTTGCTGTAATATGAGAACACAGAAAGCTGCTGGGCTCAAAGCCATTCCGGAACGATAAGCTACACAGAGACTTTGAATCACTATTGTTTTGAAGTTATTGTCATCTCAATTATATGCTGCCTGCTCACGTCTGTCCGTGGAGGAAGTGCTAGGAGGCTGATAATTATTTGCTTTTCTTTAGAAACCAGTCAATAATGCCTTATCTGCAAATCTCTCCCTCACCTGCAGGGACTAAATGCCTGGGTAACACTGAAAGCAACACAACAAACAACATTTTGTGTTTGGATCCTAATTTCCCTTCACAGTTGTGTTCATACCCTGAAGGGAATTATATGCTGCATTATTCAGAGCGACTGGTTATTGACTTGATCTGTTCCTCCAGGAGGGGCACAACCTCAAATGAGTCCCGGAACAGAAACTGGTTTACCGCAGGAGTTCATTTGAGTCAGATATGTCCATTTCCTCAGTTGCACAGCAGTTATTCTCATTCTGAATGCCCTCTGTGGTGGATGGAGAGGGCTCTTGGAATAAAGTATTAGGTTACTGATTACATGGGCAAGTCACTGTTACCATTTCTTTCACATCATGATCTGATCCGGCTGCCAGCTGACATTAGGCCCCGTTTTTTTTTCTCTCTCTGTCTCTCTCCGTCTCTCTCATGACGCAGGGAACTGGGAGTCTGGACAACAGTGACTGGACAACGACTAAAGGGACATTTATCCAAAAGGAAAAAGAAAAAAAAGGAGCAAATAGATCATCTGAAGCATTTCCTCATTAAGGAAACATCCCTGTGGCAGCTATTATTATTAAGAGCCTTAATCTCCTCTTTAGCCCGGCCCCAGAGGGCCAGGGTAAGAGCAGGTGGAGTGCAGAATGATGTCATACTGTTCGTGTGGCCTAAACGCTTCTGGACACCTGCTCATCCAACACTGCTTCTGAAATGAAGGGTAATAATAAAAAGAGTCTGTCCCTCTTTCCTAAAGTAGCAGCTCATACTGGGAAGGCTTTAGAGCAGACGTTAGAACAGGGCAGGGTTTAATAGCATTCAGCCATTAGTGAGGTCAGCTACTGAGACTGGAAGATCAGATATGGACCACAAACACTACTCCAGAGAACACAGTCCCACTGCTCCACAGCCCGATAACAAAGAACTCCAGCCCCTATTAGCACTGATCTTAAACTGATGTGCAGCTGCTATAGAGTTTAGTTCACGTATGCTTTTCTATCGAGTTTACAGAAGCCATGTGTGAGGGACAAAAACCTTATGGTAGCCAAATATCACAGGCGTCTATAAACATCTGGACATGTAGTGTGTATTTTTGAATAAACAGTGGATTATATACACTTACAAAACCATGTTAGAAACTTCCAAAATATGCTCAAGCTCCATTACAGTGTGATGTTACTGAATAAAATGAGTATCAGCTGAGATGTCCCTCACTCTCACCTGGAGAAATGTGCTATTTTTGTGGATATCTGCCAGGAGGTGTTTTCGCAGTGGTTGCAGATACAACAGTTGGCACTAGAAACAGGTCAAGGACAATGTCCCTGAAACTGATATAAAATTAATCAGAAAGTAGTGCTCACTCACGCTCACGCTTTCTAAATGGGTGTAGTATTGACACTCTGCAGAATTAAATGACATTGACAATAGATTGACAATCAGATCACTGGCTAAATTCATTTATAGGGATAATAGTGACATATGCATTCACATCTAGGGTTGTAAAATCGTGATTGAATACTCTCAGTTAGTAAGCATCGTTCTTGTAAGGAACAGAGCAACGTCTCTTCATGTGGTTGAGATTGTCAGACTGTTCTCACACTTGGCCAGGAAGAACAGTCCATTTGTAACTACACAGAAATGGATATTACAGTAGAGTTCAATGGTAAATCCATAGGCACTGATGTATGAGCCAGTGCAAGTGCAAGTGAGCCAGCCCTTCACTACGTCCTCCTCCAGTTCATATGAGGCATTTCTCAAGAGAACAGTACAGGCTCTGAATGGAAGTCTCCTACAGTGAGGCAGCTTAATCATAACGCTGAATTAAAGATACTCCAAAATGACTAGGAACGAAATCTTAACTTTCATTAAACTTTTAAATGACTATTTCAGATATGACAGGAACAATATATTGCAGATTTTCTCATCATCTGCTGAGACATCATTCTTGGCCCATTTTAATCTTTTTCAAAGATGTATGTCCACCTTAGGACCTCAGCTAATGATTTACATTAGATCATAACTAATGATCCCCCATTATTCAACACGTCACTATATGCGCACAGTTAATATGAGAGCTAATGGTCAGTATTGATCACACGCTTGTTTTGCAGTTGTGCTCCATGTATAGGATCATAACGTTTAATCAAACAGGCAAAGTTTACCTTATGGTGAAATACACCAATATGACATGGCTTACCTGCCCGTCTACTACATTACCCCTTCAGAGCTGCTCTGATCACTCTGCCCCATGCACGCACACTGCAATCGTGTGTGAAAATTCGCACCTGCAGAGACACACAGACGGACAAAAAAAAAGGATGGATGAAGCCAAGGGCAACCCAAGGGAACATCAGTGTAGCTGCTGGGTGTTTTCTTACATGGGGATGAGACATTAGGTAGGTGGACGGTGTTGGAAAGTGAGGCGTTTTCTTTGGGGACATATATGTATTTCATTAACATGGGCTTATTTATTCCCAACAACCAATCTGTTTAGGCCCTAACCCATTGTAAAGGTGTCTCAGACATCAGGCTGATGTACACTCTTGTGTTCTGTACCTTTCAAATGCATGGAAATGATCTTGTTCCTTGTTTCCATTTCTCTAAAAAGTTTGCATTGAACAAACAACTTGGAATTACTTTGTTAACATTTTTATTGTGAATAAATGTATGTGTTAATGTATAAATATTGCAAGGCGACTAAATCTTATATGAATATTCTCAGTGTCTATTTGGTGCCACACTGTCACTGAGCAATAAGGATTATGCTGATTGATATGTAGCCAGTACATTATGAAAAAAATCTCACTGCCTACATTATGTCTAGTCTTTATCTTTGCTGTGCTAATAGATCAGAGTGCTCTCTTGGCGTTGGCTTTGAAGTGAGTGTGTTTGCTGCTTTGAAGATCACAAAGACGTGAAAGTGCTTCTATTCTGTGCAGACAGCTTTGATTCTCCGACCAGACTATACCTGGAAAAAAAAACGCCTTAGCCAGCACTCACTCGGGGAGCAGCCTAAAAGTGGAGCTTTGTTTCCCAACTGCAATCTGTCCTGGTACTGTTTATTTAGGAGTTTCATATACGGCCTCAGGAACCCCAACCCAGATTGTAAAAGCTGCTTTAAGAAACACATGAATAAAGCACCAAACAGTGACCCCTAGTGATGGGTGCTGTCTCCTGCAGTAAGGACAGCTAGGAGAGAGCCTAAATGGATTTGTGCTTGACTACAGTGTACAGCTCATTTTATTGATCCTGTATGGTGTATTCTGCCATGGTCACACACCAAAATAGTGGGGCTTCTTTTGGTTATAACAACAGGTCTGAATATTAATGTTGGACATACGGATATTTCACCCAAATACTTTAGCAATAATACTGCAGTTCTAGTTTTTTGTTTTATTATTTTTTAAACCTACACAACTTTTTGGCCCATAGGTGTACGACCACTTCTTGAGAAAATGTGGACATTGCCAAACGTAGCACCAATAACTAATCAACACTGGCCTCTGATTGGTCTAACTATGTTACATTAAAGCTAAGTGTAAGGTAAGGAAGTAAGGAAAAAATGATTTACACGACTCAGACCAGAAGAATATTTCACACTCTGGACTTTTAAGCATTTCGTGTCTAACCAGGGGAGGTTTGAACTTCAGAAGCAGCTCTATTAATGAGCTAATGCTAAATAAAGCTAACACTGAACCTAAAACTCAACACAGGCCTACTACACTACAGAAAGATACACAACAAGTTACACAACACATAACATTTGTAATCATACTCAGAAAGAGATGTAAATATCCTATCCCGTTCCAGCCCAGCTCATCCTTTTCCTATCAGCAAACACAACATTTCTCATCTAACTTTGGCTGTTGTGGCCATTTATTATCCGATTAGCAACCAGCTACATCTAACAGCATAGGGAGAACAGATGACTTATCAGGAGAGTTTTAAATGATGATAATGAGGAGGCATCCTGAAGAGAGGGGATTCCACAGTTTAGCAGCTGAAATGTTAAAGTGTAGAGCACGAGTCTTCAGTTTAAACCTAGGGACTTGCAGAACACATACATTTATTGAGCATAATAAATGAGATGGGGCCAATAAACTATGGAGCTTTAAACTAAACATGGCAGCCAGTGAAGTCTCTGAAGTTTGGGGAGAAATGGCCTGTTTTTCTAGTTTGAGTAAAGATGCTAGCAGCTGTATCCTCCACATACTGTAATCTACTGAGGGTTTTGAAACCAAATGGATAGAGAGGCCAACTAGAACAAGTCAGTAGTGTAACTTGGACTATTCCAAATATCTGAGAGTTGCACCTACTGTGGTAAGTGATGATCGGATATGTGCAATGTTGCTGAGAAGGAAAAATTATGTCTTACCTAGTGAATGTACATGTCACCAGAGAGGGTGAAATCAATGGCTGAATGTCTTGAAAACTAAACATCTGTAAGTAGCCTTGCATGTCCCACTGATACAGGTATTCTGGCCTGAGTGGGAATTCAAACCCTTTCATGGAAGACAGGGGTCTTACCCACTACATTATATGCATAGATACTTATTCAGACTCACTCATCTTATGCAATTTAACTTATAATGTATATTTCTATCCTATTTTAGACACATCGTAATAAATAGGAACATTGTTGGAGACCAGCTTCAATTGTTGCTGTAACTTTGAGGTTTAGAATAAGGGTTCATTGGCCTGTGAGCAAATTCTAAACTGGGGACACAGAGAGAGCAGCAGAGAGAGTGGATAGCTGATGGTCCTGATTACGGCCCACTCAACCAGAAGTCCTCTGTCTGACAGCAACTTGCACGGCCCTCTCTCATCTGCCCATAGCTGACAGGCACTTCATCACAATTAACACTTATTACAACACCACCAGACTAAGAAACAGAAAAGAGGGCGAGTAACAGAGCAATCTGAATGTGCTGTCAGTATGTCAGAGTTATTCTGTCTGGAATATTAGGAGATTCAAACTTTTAAAAAGGTAAGAAGAGTTGAAGGCAAAATTGTAAAAATTGATTGTACAATTGATCAATAAGCCAACTGTTTTATTGAAAGGAACGTCTATGATTGTGGTAAAATGCAGCTCTCTGTAGTTGTTTATGTTCAAAAGCTGTGCGTCTTTTAAGGTGGAACGGTACGTTTGGGGCAAAGCGACTGTTGTTTGTACGTGGCTGAAGTGTAACCTGTCTGTAAGGTTTTTTATTTACTGTTGAAATACCACAGAAACTCATTTGTGACTGGAGTTGTATAATTATTTAGCACCTTCGGTAACGCAGGTAGCCTCCTGCAAGGTCTCCTGAGTTTGGAGATATTTTCACCTTAAGTGATACAAAACAATATAAAGTCAATATTACCTACCTATAGAGCAGGAATAGAGCAATATACTCATCTCAGTTCATGCTTTTCAACATTTGGAGATCTCTCTGTTGTCTAAAAAACTCCAGATGGCTGGCACAGAGAGAGAGAGACAGAGACAGACAGAGAGAGAGAGAGAGAGAGAGAGAGAGAGAGAGAGAGAGAGAGAGAGAGAGAGAGAGAGAGAGAGAGAGACTGGTTTCCACCATGCAAACAGATTGCAGAGTTAGCAAATTGTGAGGAAACATGTTCGGCACTTAAAAAAAAAGTTTCTGTTTTTTTTAATTATTATTATTATTATTACAGTCGTAATGTCCCCTTTAAAGATAACATCTTTGGAGACGAGCATCCTCAGTTCTGATAAGCACGTAACAGTCCAAAACACTTTTTCTCCAATCTGCCGCAGGCAATCAATGCAAATCTACAAATATGCTAAAGTTTCTATCATGATAACACCTCTGTTCCACCTTGGACTGAACTGGTTTATTCGTCCAATTAGATGGAAATCCATTTACTGCATATTCAATCATCTCCAAGGTGGGACTCGAGCCAGGGTCTGAGAGGTGCACCCAGAATAGATGAAAGCTAAAGGTCATAGCCTAAGTAGCCATAGTAGCAGCAGTCTATGGGTCAAGTCATAAAGGAGAGTAACACCTGCCCAACACTAGAGCAGCAGCCTTTTGCGATTCAGAGTGATGGCTTGGATCACAAAATTGTAAAAATGAATGAACGTAACTGAGATGTTTCTTGGAAACACAGCAATACAACCGCTACTTCTAGGAGTTTAACAATGCACTTTGAGCTTGGACACTGAGATACCACAGTGCAGAACTGTCACAATGTGCATCGCAGTGATGTAATAATTATGGAGAATGAACACTATTAATTACGTTGTTGAACATTTGCCAACAATCAACAGCAATAAGTTACTTACCCCAGCTTCCATACTTTTTCCTCAATCTAGTGTTGCTAATAAACTGTGCAACCTGTTTACAGATATTGCTTTTCTTAATTCAAACTTCCTCAAATTATTAGCAGAATACAGAAGTGTAAACCCAGAAACAAGAATGTAATTGAATTGTGGGTTAAGTTTATTATCACTAAACTGAGAGCAACTACAGCTTTTTATATATATTTTTACTGCTCATTTTATCAGTAGGAATTAAACTTAGTTTGACCTAACTGACTGTTGGGGCGATTTGAATGTTACAGTCTCCAGTGAAAAGAATGACCCCAGCGTATCAAAATTACCTTCAGCAAATAAAAAAAGTACAATATAATTTGCTTATACGCTAAATGCTGCATTTCCTTTTATGACATTTGGCACACACTCTAATCTAGAACAGCGTACCCCTTCAGTCAAATTTCAGGGTAATCTAGAAGTAGATGTTTGAAGTAGAGTAAAGGCTGACTATATTTAAAATAGGTTTTATACAGATATCAGTAAAATAGCTAGTTTAGTTTCATTGTTTCACAACGTGCAGGATTATTTTGAAGAAATAAACAAATGGTGTCTTTAAATTTAGCAACTGAAAAAATTCATAGTCTATGGCTCCTCATGCTGTAGTTATTTCCCACCTCTCTTCTACAGTATTTTGTGAACGGATCGCCTACTGGCACAGGATGACCTGAGCTGAGCATTTTGACGCCCATCACCAAAGTGCTGCAGACACATCTGGATGTACCTGGGACAATAAATTAAATGAACACTGGCTCTCAAAATAAATAACACAAAAATTAGTTTGTAATAATCAGTGATAGTCTCCAAAAATGAATGAAAATGTTACAAAAACACAACTAGTGCCCATCAAAATTAAATAGATATTTTGCTGTAAGTCAAGAAACTTATAATCACTGTTCATGTGGCTTAGTGATACAATGACAAGAACGTCTCCACTACAGCTCTGATACCATCTTTTAAACAGCAAATCCTCCTAATACATACATATACAGCAAAATAGAACAAGCAGAAAAGAAATTCCTCAATAACAAATCTAAAGCTGCCAAAAAAAAAACCTCGACTCAATCTTCTCTTGCAGCAGGTGCCTTCTCATTCACAGGCACCTGAATTACTGCCACTCCATTTAACATAGATTAGAATGTAACTGATGCCACATTTAAGGTGGAAAGGAAAAAGGAAATACAAAGGGCCAGAATGTATCTGTTAAAACATTTGGTGAATATTGAGAAATTGGGTGTCAGAAAATAACTGTTGGTCCATTAAAAGGTGGAATAGTGTGTTTAATTACTGTCAGCTATTTCTGTACTTGCTATTCATGCTGACAGACATAAAGGCGGCGTTTGAGGGCATCCTACAAAAATTATCTTTTCATTGTGATGGATGTCAATGTGAGAGTTGTAGAAAGTCTATTTCTGGCAGCATGCCTTTGTCATATTAGACAGGCGGAGAGAAAAAGACCTTGGTTGGACTTGTTGGTGTTTCTCAGGCTTGACCCAGTGTATCTAAGCCTGTATTCACCACATTCTCTGGGCTGTGACAATCTTTGTGGGCGGGAACAAAAGCAGCCGTAGTTCAGATCCAGGCTTTAGCAAGCATCTGTTCTTCTTTCTGGTCCTTCTTACTCTCTCTGCCTCAGTGATAAACTCTTGTTTCTGTCAGTTTTAGTAGCTTAGAGGGACAACTCCACTAGAGATGCACCAGCTCTGTGTAAATGGGTGTCCTAGCACAGAGCCTTGTATTAACTAAGGGATGAAGGATATTCCATTCAGTGTGAGGGATGGGATTTAGATAATGTACATGTGAACTGAACATCTGTGGAGAAAAGACCTCCATGAACCCTGGATCAGTGGAAGACTGGCTTTTAATAAGTCTGGTAAAGGATCCCTTTTTATTTGTATCCCCTCTAGCAAAATCTCTCTCTCTCTCTCTCTCTCTCTCTCTCTCTGCCACTACAGCTCATCTTAGACGCACTGGATAGAGCTGCACTACTCCACAGAACACATGTCCACTGCCCCACAGCCCAATGATGGCCGGGTTTGTACAATAAACCTCTTCATCAGCCAAAGTTTTATTAAAACAGAGTGCGACGTCTGTAAAATGTGAGCTTCTATATTACTACTTTAAACCTCTTGTATGTCCTTACTGTGCATTTGTGGCAGCAGAATGAAACATTTTCTTTCATCAGGTAAAGACGGTAACATAGTGACAAACTCACATTGCTCTAGAGAATTTAAAAATGGGGTTATATCTTTGAAGAAGGTGAAAAACAATAGTAATGGCTGCTTTTCCTATATCCTATGTGATATTCACCTCTACTACCAAAAAAGAAAACATCAATCAAAGGTATTAACAGAGTGTTTGTCCCACTTCCCTTCTGTAACAGCTAATACACTTCAGAGAGGTCTTTATTATAGATGTTGGAACATATCTGTGAGGATTTGATGACATTTTTTTCACACTAACATTAGTGTGGCCAGGTACGCTGAAAGAAGCGCCATCTCTCCAGAGAACACAATTTCACTGCTCCACAAATTCAGGCTCAGTCACTTTCTGTGGAGATTATACAAGCTCTGTGTGCAAAAGTGTGCATCTTAAAGCAGCTGATTTCACAAAATATATGTTCAAATATTTGGACATACAGAGGGATTGGAAAGTTTATTTTTAATGATTCAGCATTAAATTATTCATATGTAATATCATAATGCTAATGATACACCTCCAAAAAGGCACCATTGTGAAACAGACATTTCTATTCATCCAAGATCAAGTCAATCTTCACAAAATGTACAGAATTGATTGCCTTTCAAAATGATGTTTAAACAACAACAATCATGTTATATTACTGGATTCTCAGACATGAAATTCACCAATCCAAACATAACTGCATGTGTAACCATTCAAATACAGCAAATAAACTACAAAATGCATGCACACACACACACAGACCTAAGCAATCAATCAAAACTGTGTCTGAGATGTAATGACCCAACTGTGTTTGATTTACCAGTCATCACTCTGTCATTAGAACAGCACCAGACTGAAGAACAGAGCATGCTTATATGTATTCGTTTTACATTCTGTAAAAGGTAACTATTATTTTCTTCAACTTCTTCTAAGCTTCATTTTTAATGTCTTCAGAGCCATATTCCCTATCCTGCAAAACAATATCAGTGTCCTATAGCACCTTTAGGTGTTGTCATCTTAACTGTGTATTAATGATGCTTCAACTACCTCTAGGATAATTCTCAAAAGGAAGCTGTTCCCATGATCATCGTTTCCAAAAGTGAATAAAGATGTTAAGTATAACATCGTAACTCCTGCCTTCTGCGCAGAAAACCAGGCCACGCAACAAACAGTTCAACAAAACCTCTGTCACACGAATGTAAAGCATAGATGCCAACCCATATGATTTACTCTTTAAATATGGCTTTGTTGCGGTTTAAAAGCCTGCGGGTGCATACGGTTGGTATATGGCTAATCTAGTTTAATACTCTTTCAAGTGGACAACACCACTGCCCTCCAAACCTCAAACCTGGTAAAAGGAAAACCATGCTATAACAGAAATAGAATAGCAACTGCTACATGGGTTTTTTTAATCTTTACAAATACTCAAGTGAAAGTCAATTCAAAGTAAAGTGGAAACTAAATGACGTTCCTGCAGAGTGCAGGTGACCACTCACAGAACACAGTAAGGGTGAGTGAAAGTGAGATAAAGTACAGTGAGCTGTAATGATTATATATATATATAAAGGAGAACTGAGGAAAGTCTGATGTCCAAAAGGAGTGGTGTGTGTTTGCATCTGTGTATCTGTGTTTGTTCAGTTCAGTCCCTGAGTATTAAGAATGGCTTGGGGGAAGTGGCGTCATGTATTCATAGACCTGTTCATTTTACATTTACATTTCACTTAGGGACGTATTTATTGGCCTATTTATGAAGAAGCTGTCAGGACAAATGTAAATAAAACCAGAGCTTTTAAACCTTTTATTGAAACTAGGTTAAAAACAATACATCAAACGTGGAATTTGTGAAATGTCAATCTGTGCCCTCTTTGACTGAGTGGTGAACCCCTCCCTATCTTTACTTCTGAAAGACTTTTTATACAGAGTCATGTTACTGACTTGTTACCCATTAAATTAATCAGATGTAGGGTATTCCTATGGGTGTTTTTTGAAGATAAGAAAACCTTTTGTTGCCCTGTTTCAAGTTTTGGAAGCATGTTCCTGGCAAGAACCTCAAAATGCCAAATATTTTATATATATATATATATATATATATATATATATATATATATATATATATTTATTTATTTATTTATTTATATGCCTAATTAATGATGAGAACTTTCACCAACAACAAGATTATGCAGCTCCAGCTTCATAATCAACTCTAAAGTAAACTGACCTCAACTCAGGTCCAGCTCCCAGATGGCTGCCAGATCATGATGTGAAGGTGTTCCTGCAAGTTCACAGGTGATGGTAGAACAGGATGACCGGAGACAAGGTGTCCAGCTCCCTGACTGGGCACTTTATTAGACAGCAGAGATGATGACCTCAGGAAAGGTCCTGCTGACCAGACAGGGACAGACGAGGAAAGAAATCAACATGAACTTGCCATAATATGTCAGGTCACATTCATTAAATGTATCTAGAAAAGTGGTATTATATAAAAAGCGTATAAATGAATGAATGTGACATACCGAAGAAAAGGTAGTGACTGATTAATATAGAATCACTGGATCCAAACCTTGTATCAGCATTCACACAAATAGAAATAGTTATAAATGACCAATTTAGACATGGACACTGATACACTGAGAAGAAGTGTTAAATTTGGGAATAAAAAATTAGCCAGAGCAAAAAATGTTGGGGTGTTTCTGAAGCACAATTTAGTAACCTATTCAATTTAAGAACTGATACATTACTGCTTAGACCTTCCCTGCTAAACTGGGGTCAAAATACTTGAAGGTAACCAGCCTTAAACAGTTTGCTTTCTTCAATTACATCTGCATCATATAAATACTTAATTTCCCTACATTCTCCCAGATCCAGGTCTCACTGCAGTGCTACACAAACGCCTGAGTACAGCCTGCTGTGGAACTGGCACAGCTGTGAAAATGCTGCCAAAATTACGGGCAACTATTAATTACCGTATTGACCCGTAGGTGGTTCCACCACCTGTCACTTTCATCTGCTACTGCTTATATTAGACTCAAAGCAGAGAAAACTATCCTGATATTAAGTAGAAACTGGAGAACTAATGAAGCATTTTGACAGACATTGGATAAAAGCAAAAGTTATCAAGAATGGCTTCATATATTTGCCTGGTTCCAGTTTGCTAGATGTGGCCATATTACTTTCTCAGTTTGAGGGCATCCAGAGGGCATTGTACCCCTTTGAGCCGGAACAGTGTTATGCAATTACATTCAATTAGATACTACACTGCTGTTAGAATTTGATGGCATTCGGCCACTTAAACATCAACGTGTTCATGTGCTGATGTTGTGGAATTAGTTCACCAAACGGAATCACCAATGGATTGGTTGGTGCTTAATCACTCCAAAGAACTGTTTCACTACTGACTAAAATATTTGGTTCATAAATCAGTACAAGAGCCCTATGCCTTTATAAACCTGCAACAGAGAAGTTCTTTCAGGCCACTAAAACATGGTCAAGCTCCTCTTCTCCTCTTAGCCACAGTCAGGTTCATTTATAATGAGAGTTATAGCTAAGAAAATAAAAACAGATCGCAAGGCTGAAGGAGATAAATTGCTCTCACATGTTATTAGAGACTCCAGAAGTGTATTTCTCTGGGGAGTTTAGTTTATCCCATCAGTTGCAGCAATGGCCGCCGAGTTCTCACCACAGCTGAGAAGCAGAGAAATGAGCATATACATTACATTAAAATTGCATATGACAAACTGAAACAGATTTATACTTGTGTACACGGTCAGAAGTTTTGTCACTGTGGTGGTACCCTCAAGGGGACATAATTGTACCTTATTTTATTATAACTGTAGATTTTATTTTTCATTGTGTTGATTTCATATGCCTCGTTTCATCTCCAGGACTTTTATTTTGTTTTTTTATATGACACAGTCCTATAACGAAAGATTACAAACATGTATGTCTCCTTCTGGAGAAGAGAATGTAATGTAACTTTAAGGAACAAAACTGGACTTTTAAACACTGTTGTACGTTTAAAGGTACATTTACAGTTTGTACTTTTAGTGACTCTCTACCGTACCTGTTTTGGAGAGTGTACAGACACTATATTCTTGCAATAAAACATGATTCAGAATTCATAGGCTGAAAGGCCTGGAATCTTATTCAAGGCATGACTGAACTAAATATTTACAGCAGCATATCAGATCCCGTCAAATCATTTTGATCAAACTGAAATAATAAATAACTCCCTCTAGGTTAGTGTTACAGATCAAATGGTCCACATCCTTTACGCTTATAAGGCAGAGTAACAACGTATTATATTCTATAGCCTAAGCAGAGGTTGGAAAATGGGCATGGTTTCAAAAATGTTTTTGCCCAATAAACCCACATGAATGTGATGAACGGGTCTCATGGAAATAATAATACAATACAAAAAATAATAATTAAATGAATGAAGGAACAAACAAAAAAATGAAGGAAAAATTTATTTATTTAAAGCTTTAGACTAATGAGCTGTTTCTTAACACCAGGAGAAACAGCAGCATAAAGAAACCAGACATTCAGAAACTGCTCTTGAGGCTACTGAGTATCTGATGGTCCTCTCAGAGTGGTTTCACTTGCCATTTTGCAGAGAAACCTCATTCCAAGTCAGTGCAAAAGACAAGTTAGTGTGTCACAGCCTGAAAGTGGGCTTTAATCAAGTGGGGACCTTTATGAGGACAGCTGGCGAGGGAGCCTCATGCTGGGTGGCTCTGGCTGAGAATCTGATTGCCTTTTGGCTCATTAGAAATATTTAATTAGCGATCAAGCCATCAGAATATCCAGGACACGTCAATAGCATCAGAGTATCAGTGTGTGCTGAGTACCAGAAAACTTAGGCATCTGTTACACAGTAGACATGACACTGGTTTTCAGTGCATATGCAGTTTTACTGAATGTATTTTTATTGTTTATGGTCATAGTATTGGGGTCAAGATTGTAATACTGACTGAGACACATTCTAATCATTTAATAGTAGATTTATATGCATCATAGGCGTAGCACTCCTGCCATCACACATTTACTACATTCACCTTATAAAAAAACTTGTTTTAACATACCACCTAAAAGTGTTTTCAACTTAGCCTTAGGCTTCATCTACATCTTATACATACACCCAAATGTTCAAACCATTAAACAATAAAGGGAAATAATGAATAAAGATAAAGGGCATAATATATGAAACACCCCACTCTCAATTTCCTTGTAGGTCCTAATTTGTATTTGACATTGTCAGTTAAGTGCAATAACAAGCCACGAGTAATGATAATATTTCAACTACATTCAAATTAAGGAGATGAAGGGTGCTTCGGTTTCTATGGCTGCATTGAGATAATATCAAGTGAAATCCTGTCTTTCTTCTCATGTGAAACAGTCCTGGCACACTGGGCAACTTATAATCAAACCAGTTACATGGTGTGAGTTAAATGGCTTATTCCATGATGCATTTAATTCAACTTTATCTTCACCATCATCATCTTTCCTGGAAAGTTAACACTGAGGAGTTAACACATTTAGAATTCATCCCCACTATACTGTAATACCAAAATCATGACGGCAAACACCAGGCTCAATCTTTTAACATAAATCTACAAAGTCTGGTGCAAACTAATGTGTGATTATTTGTCATTGTACAATAAAATGTGTCTTCCACATTTAACCCATCTGTGGCAGTGAACACACACCCAGAGTGTTGACGGCGGGCAGCCAACCTCTGTGTCTGGGGAGCAGTTGTGGGTTTGGTTCCTGGCTCAAGGGCACCTCATCCATGGATTGAGGGAAGCACCCCCAATTTTCCTGTTGGTTATGGGAATAGAATCAACAACCTTTCAGTCCTAAGCCCCTTTCTCTAACAATTAGGCCACGGCTGCTCAACATTAGGGGTTGTATTTCGCTGTTGGTGAGGTTTGTCACAGATTAACTCAAAACTCATCATTTTAAATTTGTTTTTGGCTTTGGAAATGGGTAAAAATACAGTACTCTGCAAAACTCTTAGATACCTATAATTATTAAAATAATATATCTTCTCATTAAGTGAAGATACATGTAGTGCATTTATAAAATTATATATAATTACATTAATTCAGTCTGTATGTGTATTCTGTATCTGTATTCAGTTCAAGGTCATGGGGAGTCTGGAGCCCACAAGCATCACTGGGCACAAGGTTGGGATACACACTGGATGGGGTGCCAGTCCTTCTCAGGGCAACACACACAGAGACAGTGAGTACCATGGTGCCGTGTGCCAGCAACACTACCTGTTGCACCACTGTGCCACCCATATATAATTTCAGTAAACTTTTTTTCTATAAAAAAAAAAAAAAAAACTGTTGTTTTGAGGGAGTGTGAAGAAAAAAAATTATCTTTAGTTAAACATTTAGTTAAACAGGTTTTAGTTAAATAAAGAGCTATAAATAAGTTCACATTACGTAATTAATCCTTAGTCAATGGAAATCAAGTGTGCAGCTTCTGAAACGTAACGTAAATCCACACAATGATGTCAGGAACCATACCTGTGCCCTTCTAATTGTCTTCCTCTAACATATCAATCATGTCACAGTATACAGCAGGAGCAGCATACAGCAGTGTCTGTAATACATATTACTATTAACTATATGTTAACTCTATACAAAAAAACACTTTAACACAAAGCAGTTTGAGCTGAGTGAGGGCTGGCAATTCTCACAAAGCTACTAAAAGTTGCTTTTATTTTAAAACATTCATTCATTCATTCATCCGGCACTTCAGCAACCACTTCATCCTGGTCCAGGATCCACCTGGAATCACTGGGCACAAGGAAGGTACCATTCCACCAAAAGGCACCACACACACAGTCACTCACACACACACAAACCCACAGGCAAATCTGCACAGTCAAATCACCTACCAACATTCATTCATTCATCCATACATTCAGGGTCACGGTGGGTCTGGAGCCTACCCGGAATCATTGGGCGCAAGCCGGAACACACCCTGGAGGGGGCGCCAGTCCTTCACCTACCAACATCTGATCTTATATTTAAAATGTTTACTTAATTATCAAGTTGAATTATGCAGAGATGTTATTGCCCATAGGGAAATGTCTGCTCTGATAAGTCTATACTCCTCCCCACATTCGTTCATATATCTTCCACTGTTTCTTGCAAAAGTCTCACTGAAGTTTCTGGAGTCTAAAAAAAGACACAGGTTTCTCCCAACTTCTGAACTTACTTCAGTGTGTGATGATGAAGCTTCTGGGAGCAGTCTTTCTCTTTGTTGGTCTGGAGTGTGGGGGACACGGAGCAGTAGTATCGGACTTTACAAATATCTGTGATGAATTTTTTTTTAACCGCATCCCACCAACTTTTAACAATAATCCCTTACCAGACAACAGTAGACAAAATGACTTTCGCCGCATTTGCCAGGTTCAGAAACCAAATGTAAAACAATACGCTACACTCTACGACACCAAAAACCGGATACCTGTGTACAGTGCGTACAAGTATGAAACAAGACCAGCTACAACAGCAGTTACCAGAGATGAAGCATGGAAGATTGAGCCTCAGGTTGGTCAAGAAATATACTGTTTCTCCTTATTTACTTTGTATATTTCTACTGTAAACAGGTAGTTATTAATGTTCTCATTTTAAAAGCTATTATTGACTGGAATAAACTAGTAAGCTGTAAATGAAACTACACTCTTTTAAATTTTGATGTTCGTCTTTCAGCACCAACAGTATTTAGAGAAAGAAAGAAGGAAAGAAAGAAAGAAAGAAAGAAAGAAAGAAAGAAAGAAAGAAAGAAAACAAATTCTATAAAGTTCAAACTTAAAAGTATTTTTTTAATAATAATTTGTTTTGTAATTAAAACAGTAAACTCTTTTAAAATTTTAATCTCCTTTTTCAGCTTGATGCAAGCGGAAATAACATCCCGGACTTCATGGTGACAGTAAGATATTCCAGAATACCCATGAAGGACAGAGGTCTGCACCAGGCTCTGAATAAAGACTATGAACATTCTTCATATGATAAGGGTCACCTGTTCCCAGTGAATCACGCTCATGACCAGGCTTCTGCTGATGGAACCTTCACCCTCACCAACGCTGCTCCACAAAACTGTGACTTCAACAAAAAGTGGTACAGTACGGCGGAGCATCTTGTATCTGAAGAAATAAATAACAAGTGCCCACCTGATACTGCCTACATCGTAGGTAATTATAAGTAATGAGACAGTAAATGTACCGTCTCATTTCTGGACTGCTTTCTGCTGCGAGGATATAACATCAAAGACAGTGTTTTCTGGAAGCTGCGTTATGTCTGACAAAGATCAGGCGGCTACATGTGGTCAATTAAACCTTTTGAATCAGTTCAAAATTAAACCTTTTTGAGGTAACTGCTAATTAGTTAGAATTCTTCATTAAACTAACAGCCTACAGGGTGTGAAATTATACAGAATGACTAAACATACACAGTTACGTTAAAATGTTTGAACAGGCCTCAACCAATGGCTTGTTTTTATATTAAAGGCAAAAAAATTTACACATCTTCTAAACAGAAATATACAATTTGTTTCTGCAATTGTTTGTAAAACAAAGTACATTTATTTGTAATAGTAAACATACTTGTTATACTTATTTGCTGAGTTCAAAATAAATAAATCATGCATCAACTGGAGTCTTTCATGGAATCATTGAGTACAAGACAGGAACATGCCCAGGACACGACAAAGAAAATGCTTTAAAAAAGATATTTCATGTTTTTATTATTATTATTAATTAAATTCAGAAAAAAATATATAATTTTCTATTAAAATGCTGTGCAGGGGTGTCCTCTGTAGGTGGATATTTAGCTTTTTTTTTTAGTATGAATGCAAATATCACAATGGATGGTGACATTGTCTCTGCCTTATTATTCACTAGATATTTAGCACCAAAACATAAGCATTTCAAGCTGAGTAGAATGAAAACATGGCATCAGTATAAAGCAGCATTTTCACAATTTCAGACATTTGTCACAATTCTGAACTCATTCTTTAATACAACACCAAGGCCTGGGTTTCCAGAATGAAGTTTAACTTAAACGGCAGAGTAGGGATCACGGGGATCACTTCCTTTAGCAGCTAAGTTTATTTTGGAAAACTGGGACACAATCCAAACATTTATTAATTTTTCTTTAACTGATTTATTCTGGGTTTATTCTGGGTTTATTCTGGGTTTATTCTGGGTTGCAGTGCGTCTAGAAATCACTGGGCATCTTTTTGGACTGTGGGAGTAAACAGACCTTACTTCACACTTAGCTATGTCTGAGCACCAGATAAAACTGGACTTGGACAATTAATCCTTTAATACGCTTCATGTGCCAATTTTAAAATGATAAGATTCAAAAGTTTTATTCAACGTTTTAATTTGCACAAATTGACTGGATAAGTGCTTACAGACAACCAACGAATGAATGAAAGACCAGTAATATTTTAAGACCACTAGGATAAACCTTTTGCAGATCTTTACCCATATTACCACCCATTACATTGATCTCCCCCCAGTCACAGGATGCTGGGAGGACAAAAGTTGGAACAAATTTCAAAGACCCATGAAATGCGAAGATTATTTTTGAAATGGTGCAATACAACATCAACGCAGAACTCAACTGGGAGAGCTGCTAATTCTGCAACATCTGCCATCAAACACCAAAGTCGACAGTCATGCGGAGTGCATATGGGCCATACGATCATGTAAACATCGCCATTGACTATGAAAGTCTTACACCTAATCTTAGCCTGACTAAAACACTCAAGTCTTTATCACCAGAATACTTAAGATCAGATCCTAATCCATGACAGACCTGTGTGTCTATAAATATACCTTTCCTGACAGCCTCACTCAATAAAAGAAAACAATGTAATACTATTAATCATTTATTAAAGCCTTGTGTTTTTGTCTGAATATTTTATAGAAATATTTGAGTAAATACACTTCTATGGTCAAAACAGATAATAATGTTTTACTTACACGGTTCAGCTGAACAAGCAGTTTGTATAATCTCCACTGAAAAGCAAAACATGAAATGGTGTGCACATGGGCCTGAGGTCACATGCTCAATGCCAGACCACTGTGGGCTCTGGGCTAGAGCAGAGGTGTTCAAACAAACAAACCAACTGTCAAGGTGGACTCAAAAAAGGAGTTAGAGGGAAACAACCCCGCCCAGAAAGTGTGGAGCTTCAAAAAACCCACAATATTCAGGCGTTGCAATACTGTTTATTATTCAAATTAATCAGCCAACAGTAACTTCACTCAACTTTAAAGAGAGAGAGAGAGAGAGAGAGAGAGAGAGAGAGAGAGAGAGAGAGAGAGAGGGGGGGGGGGAAAGAGGGTAAATGCTGCCACCTCGTGGAGAACAATGAGATGTACTAATATGAACTCAGAGCAACGAGGATAGTTTCAGCGCAGCTACTGTAAATTTACCCTGCAGCAGCACAAAGAAGTTAATGTGATAAACATAAAACAAAAATGAACAATCTCCTCTTAAACAGGCACTGAGAGCAGACCCGGTGAGGTCCAGTTGGAAGACTTTTACAGGTCTTATCGGTCTTACAGTCAAAGACAGATAGGATTAAGCATTCACCCACAAGGCTGAGCTTGTTATTCAAATTGTCCAGTCCCCCTGAGTAACGGTTAGGGCTCAGAACGTCAAAACAGCCGTTAGGAAGGACGCACCGACTACCAGAGAACACAGCACCGAGAATGAATACAATAGCATTAAAGTGTTTTTGAGGGCTTCCCTAGTGTTTAGGGTTAACGGTGTCATTATTTACATTTGTGTTGTGTTATTCCAAACGTTCATGACTGTTGTCTTTATATTCTCAGGATTGTGGAGTCTACCCATCATCACTGGGCGTAAGCCAGAAACACACCCCGGACGGGACACCAGTCCATTACAGGGCATCACTTACCCACTCGCACCTATCCCAGTAAAGTAGTGATGGGAATTTCGGCTCTTTTTGAGGAGCCGGCTCTTTTGGTTCGGCTCTTCATAAAGAGCCGGCTCTTTCGGCTCCTAAATGGCTCTTTGTTTTACCACTTTTTTATTGTTCAATATTAAAAATAATAAATAGTGTTGAAATGGCCAATTGTTTTTATGGCTGTCTTGTAATAACTCACTGATTGCACTCACACATTCAATTGTATAAATAACTGGATTTTTATTTAAACACCTTAATAAAAAATCACTTGTAAACTCTGAAGTAAGGCCAATGGAACCCAAAAGGTAGATATTACAAAATAGCTTATTAAATTAAATAATCATCGATTTCTGGGTAATAAAATAAACAAATACTCTGCAAAGTGCAAAACAGCAGCATTCAACGGTAGTGATTAAAACAACCACAACTGTCAACAAACATTTAACTGATTTAACATTTTCTTCAACTATTTTCTGGAAGGCAGATTGGCGTTCAGGAAAACCAAGTGTTTCAGCTTTGCTTGTTGTTCTCTGATTGGTTGAATGACAAGCCTTAGAAAAAATGGCTCGGTCTTAGACGGGAACCGGCTCTCACCGTTCACTTACAAGAGCCGGCTCTTTGAACCGGTTCGTTCGCGACCGACACATCACTACAGTAAACAAGGGACGTCCCTGGACGTTCAAAATAGGTCTAAAAGTAGTCTGTCCGTCAAGGACATCTTTTAAATGTCAATGGACGTCCAAAAATCCAGCTTAATAAGTTAGTTATGAAGTGGTGACCTATCGATAACGTCAGTGGACGTCCAAAACGCGTTTAATACAAGTAATTTATCTCAGGACCAATTAATAACGTCAATGGACGTCCAAAATACGTCTAATAGTCGTCTTTTCAATGTGTGTGTTTGGACGACTTTTCAACTTTCATTTTCAGCCTTAAGAGAACGTTCATTAGACGGCAGTCATTACGTTATTTCAACGTTGAATCAACGGCTAAATGTTTACTGCGATGCACGCTACTGAGTAGCCAATCCACCTAACATTTTTTGTTTTGTTTTGGTTTTTTTTTTACAGTGGAAGGTTAACTTAAAACTAGAGCAAGTGCTAACGCATTTCGTGTTAGCGAGGTTTTTTTTAATCCCACCCCTACATAAAGCCATCTTTCTAAAGCCACTCCGCTAAAACACTCGGACACCATGTTGTGATTAGTCACACAGAGATCAGCGCCTCTCGGTCCAGCTCCGTCTCCTGCTCGGTTGCCTTGCGTTCCTACCACGCCTGGGGTGGCAAACTTTCAGAAATCTAATTAAGGAATGCGAGGCCTGGGTTGAGTCTTACAGAACATCGGCAGCTTGGAACCTGACCATGAATTTTATTACTGTATAACCGCAGTACTATACTTAATTGTTCATTAACTACAATGATGTCTGAAGTCAAGGCATCTTAACGGTCTAAGAGATTTTTACTTCATTACCATAGTGTATTCATACATTCATTATCTGTAACTGCTTTTCCAGTTCAGGGACGAGGTCCATATTATATTGTGTCCATTAAAAAATGACATATTACTCATGTTAAAGCACATCTTGCTCTACCGTTATGTGCTATGTTTAATATACAGAGTGTAGTCTCCTCATTTGTCTGACACTCTAAGACGTGTTTGTTGATGTTACTATTAATCTTTTATGAACTTATCTAATGAGATTTTAATGTATAACTTTGATTCTGAAAGTCTTTATTGTCATCACAGATGTGCTGAGGGAGAGTTGATATGTAGTTTCTTCAGGACACGGTGACAGTAGTTCTATCTAAAAGCAGAGATGTCAGTGCGCCGCCCCAAAACAAACCCCTGTAGGAGGGACTGTGACTGTGAAGAGGGGAATTAGCTCTGGCTGACTGGGTGGGCCTGGGTCATGCTTTAACAGCAGTTCATAAACATATACTCACTTCTTTCACTTAATAAATGAAACACGGACTGAACCTGTCTCTGATCTTTTTACAGCTGAACAGATCAGAGACGTTATCTTGTGTACCGCCGCTCTTTATCTAAAATACAGATGACAAACTGGAAACTCGGGCTGTTGCAGTAATGTGAGGAATGGACTTGTGGTCAACAGAAGAGGTTCTTAAGAAATAATTCTTGAAGAATGTTTCTGAGAAGTCACCTCGTCAGGACAAATTCCTGGTGAGGCAGTGGACGATGCGATTTTAATCTCGTTCTCTTTGGAAAGTCACAAACTGATGAATCTTCGTTACTGGGGGCAGCTCAAAAACAACATCCAGGTACTTTAACTGTTCTTGAACACTGGGACATAAACGGAGCAGTGGGAGTGAAGTCAGAACATGAGGATGTGAGAGCACACAAGAACGCAGTTTGGGGAAAAAGCTTCAAATAGTTAGGAGGTGTAACATTGCACTCAGCTTGGAAATGGGAAACTAGAGCTCAGATTAATGTCATTTTCATCTTCTATAGTTACATATGAGCTCTTGGGGACATCCCCAGGAAATTAGTATTTCTAACTCTGCATGTGACTACTTTTCAGTGTCTTATCTTAATCTAGCTAAAAGGTTTTGTCTGTTTTTTTCAGATTGGATTTTTCAAGCCTGATTCTGAAATATCTGGAGTGCCTATATACACACACACACACACACACACACACACATACAATGTATTTTACTCTGGCTTATGAATTTCCAGCTAACAAAATGACATCTTTAGGACCATCCAAAGATTTAAAAATTGTATTTTGTAGGGTCCCAGAAACTGTAAAAGGCACATCTTGTTTTTAAATGTCATGTTATATACCACACATGACCCTTTATATTAATTGCCTTATGTCCCCTAAATGTCAAAGGTGTCTTCTCAACATTGTGCACATGCAGTGCTGCCTTTGACATAGAAGGAACCTAATTGGTTAGCAGCCAGCAGGCTGGATGAATGTGATTGTTTAAAATGAGTTGGGCAGAGATTATCGAGTGCCACACCATAAACCAGTAAAACTCCACCTAGACCCTCGTAGTTGGCCTGCTCTCTCTGTAAGAAATGACTTTGGAGGAAATAAATGTGCAGAATAGTGCACACTTAGTTCTGTTTCATAATTTGCTAGACGTGTTGTAAATATTTCAGTGTTTTATTTTGCTTGAATGGACTCAGAGTCTCTGAGGAAGCTGCAGAATGCTCTGCTGTTTGAGGCAGATTCTGAAAAAGTACTTTCCTGCACATCTGAGTTATGAATGTTATACAATAAACTCCTGCTGCTTCTGAGGCACATTGCATAGAAATACATATGACACTTTCACATTAACCCTCTGATATCACTGTTCTTTGTATATTGTGAAGTGTAGACAAAATATACAACAAACTCAACTCTACAAGCTTCAGGGGTGATCGTTGTCATTTAGCATAGGTGCGAGTCTACAGGATTGTAATACGTAGCCAGTACGCTTTCAAATATTTAAATTGTGATCGGAAACCACACCAGGCATTGGAGGATACTTTTATGACTTTCTCAGAAGATACATATGCTGCTCAGATGTTTTCAGTTTTGCTAAAATAAAGTAGCTATGGATGTTACTGAATATTCAGTTAAATTCAAATTGGTTTATGTTTAAAATCACTTTGAAAACTTGAAAAAATATTTTTTAAGCCATCAGTCTCATTCAAGTCTGCTTACAGAGGAGCAGTCACTAGAGCAGCCACAAAAACCTTGAGGTGAACACAGTAAAAAAAAAAAAAAAGTGGAGATGATGGTGGATTTCAGTTGAAGCCTCTCTACTCTGCCAGCGATCACCATCCATGACAGAACCGCGATGGCTGTGGAGTCCTGCGGGTTCCTGGGTACAAACATCTGAAGGGACCTGAAGTGGGAAAGCAAAATCAGTTCCATATTGATCTTGATCTTTAGTATCACGCACAACACTCATCATCATTTTTTAACGTCTCAGACTAACACTCCTTCAAGTACATCATTCTTCATTCGTGTGTTTTTCTTGCCACTGCCATCATCTGCTGTACTTCGCACTATAATACAAGATATACAACTCTGCACAATGTAATGTTTACAAACATGACTGTGTGTGTGTGGTATTTGTACTAATGTTAAGCTGTCTGAGTGTATGGTATTTGTGGATTTTGTACCAGGGTGGAATGTGTGTGTGTGTGTGTGTGTGTGTGTGTGTGTGAGTGTGGTAGGAATGTGTGGTGTGTTTATTAGTGTGGAATGTTGTTCATCTATGTTCATTGTGAAATACTGGAACCAAAAGCTTGCATGTGTGAACATAAGCTGTCAACGAAGCTTAATTCTGATTGGGATTACTGTATCTAGTGTGGCCTGACCTGTTTTAGTCCAATTCTTAGCTTAAAATCAACTGTGGTAAAACATCATTAACCGCAGCCTTCCATCTGCTCCCATCAAGAGCAGAGAAAAGACCACCAACATTGCTGTGGATCCCTTAAACCCAGGATGTCAAATCTTTCAAATACTTTTCTTGGCCAGTGGCTTTGTGGCAATTCTAACCAACACTGTGTTAACCTTCTCTTTTCCAGTGTACATTAATATTTCTCACATGTCTCTGTCTTTGCCTTAAATCGTGTTTGTAAAATTTGGAGAAAGTTTGGTTTATGGAGTAATAAAAAGTTAATGCCAGCAAATATGGAGTTAAATTTTTCAAGACGGCTAGAGATAATCATCATCTTCATTATCTTTTCTGGTTTATCCATTTCAGGGTCATGGTAGCAACAGGTCAAGCAAAAAAGGCCAGGCATCTCTGTGTCCCGCAACACTTACCAGCTTCCCTGAAGGATCCCCAGGCGCTCCCAGGCTAGAGTGTCCTGGGTATACCCCGGGGCCTCCTTCCTGTTGGATGTGCCTGGTATACTTCTAGTAGGAGGCATCCTCATCAGATGCCCTAAGCAGCTCAACTGGCTCCTCTCAACCCAAAAGAGCAGCGACTCTACTCCGAGCCCCTACCTAATCATTGAGCTCCTCACCCGATCACGGAGAACATGCCCAGCAACTCGTCTGAGAAAACTAAATTCGGCCGCTTGTATCCGTGATCTCATTCTTTCGGTCATTACCCAGAGCTCATGATCACAGGTAAGAGTGGGTACGTAGACGGACTGGTAAATTGAGAGGTTTGCTTTATGTCTCGGCTCTCTCTTCACCATGACGGTCCAGTACAATGACCGCATCACTGCAGACGCTGCACATAACCTATGATCAACCTCACAATCCCTCTTCCCGTCACTCATGAACAAGACCCCGAGATACTTGAACTCCTTCACTTGGGGTAAGTTCTCACCCCCTACCTCATGCCACCTGTTTTGGGAGATAACCATGGCCTCAGACTTGGAGGTGCTGGAGATGCATGAATTAATGTTTCAGTAGCAGGCTGGGACAGAGATGGAAGTCTATTTTCAGTACTGCATAGATGAAAGAAGGAGTTTTTTTTCACTATGAAGCCAACATGAACATCAAGTTTGAAAGTGGAGTCAAGGATGCAGCCCAGGGCAGACAATAATTATAGTTCCAGTGAAGGGGAATGCTGCAATTCAACGGAACTTGAAAAACACTAAGTGCCTGATGCCAACAACGTACTTGATTTGGATACACATAGCATGCACCCCTGGGAAAATGCCATATGTACTCATAACGAATTAAAAACAACAACTTTCATTTCATTTAACAAAAAATAAATTAAAAAACTAAGTAGTTTGATCAAACAAATGAGAAGAAAAAATTAATCATTTTCCATCAAGAAAAAAAAGTGCTGCAAAAGCATGTGTATCAATTTGTTCTTCTTTTTGATATAATATTACATCCAAAAATACATTTAGATGATTAAAGATTGTGATTTTGATGTTTGTGATCGTGAGTGTATTAAGTAAATAATGGGAGAATCTTTGAAATCTGAATTACAATTATATGTTAAAACAAAACACACTTATTTGTATATCTAACACAATGTTTTTGTTGAATTAAACATATTGCAAATATCTAATCCTATTATCCATCCATTATCTGTAAGCGCTTAACCAATTCAGGGTCATGGTGGGTCCATAGCCTACCCGGAATCATTGGGCGCGGGTGGGAATACACCCTGGAGGGGGCGCCAGTCCTTCACAGGGCAACACACACACACACATTCACTCACAAATATCTAATCCTGATTTTGTTTTTGCAATATGTTAAAATCTTAAAAATATATAAAACTTAGCCAACAAAACAGCACCCTTGCCAGAGTTTGCAAATAATTGAACATATGATTTTGTAAATGCCAGCAAATTGGGAGTTGCAGTACTAGGGGCCAGCCTTGGCCCAATGGTTAGAGGACTGGGCTTGTTACTGGAGGGTTACTGAACCCCCAAACGCTCCCTGAGCACCGGGGATGGCTCTGACAAATAATTGCACATAATTATTATTATTATTCAATACGGCTGGAGATTAATATTTGTGTAAATATTTCAGTAGTGAGCTGTGACAAAGATGTAAGGATATTTTTCAAACTTTAAAGATGAAAAAAATGTATTAACAACAAAGCCAACATGAGGGTCAAGCTTGAAAGTGGAATCAGGTATGACACCCAGATTTCAGACCACAGCGGAGGAAAAGTAATATCATCATAAAAATGTGTAGAGTAGGTTTAATGTGTAGAGTAGTAAAATAAGTTTTGACACTATTCAGCTTTAGTTAACTGTGTGTCATCCAGTTTCTGACTTCTGAGAGGCAGGTTTCAAGATTGCAAAGTGTTGGATTACAGATAGAATTGGTCTGAAGATAAATTGGTGTTTCATTTGCATAACAGTGGATATCAAAATTAAAATGGCATTTGATCTGTCCAAGGGACACTATGTAACTAATAAATAATAACAGTCTAAACATTGAGCCTTAAGGGACCCATTGCATAACAACTGTGTAACTCTGTTCAAAGAGGATGACAAATTGTGATCACTTAAGTAAGCAGTGGAACAGGGCAGAATCAGTATGTAG
This sequence comes from Hoplias malabaricus, assembly GCF_029633855.1. Taxonomy (NCBI): domain Eukaryota; kingdom Metazoa; phylum Chordata; class Actinopteri; order Characiformes; family Erythrinidae; genus Hoplias; species Hoplias malabaricus. The sequence continues at coordinate 19,900,397 of NC_089803.1, read as the reverse complement.
GTGGATTTCAGCCAAAATTGATCATAATCGTAAATTGTGATTTTAATGAAAATATCTGATTGGCTGAGTAGCCTTATGTGTGATATGCAAAAACACATGCAATTATTCTGGTAATTTCCTGGAGCAGAAAACCTGAACCATAAATACTAGAAGAGTAACACCATTTAAAACAAACACTACAAAATTAAACAGCTCTAAATTGTTTATCAGTTACAGGTCCGGGTCTGGATAGGACAACATCTGGGTCCAATGTCACCCCAGCTCTAAAAATGTGTTCAATCTAGTTTAATTAATGATAGAAAATGATATAAGAAAACAATGTAGGGTGATAAGCATCTGAGGAACATCAAAACCAACGCCAAATTCACAACATGAAAGAATCTGGTCACCATTCTTTTCCGTTTACTTGGAAGTGTTAACACAGCCTGAATTAAACCAGAACTCACATGATCATGCTTCAGGTTACAGTTTTCAGAACAGGTTCTCAAAGAGGACAGGCGTCTGTACCACAGCACTGCACACATTTTATTTTTCTCAACACCACTTTAATTTGGCTTGGGTTAAAATAACAGAGTGGCTTTTAATTGCCTTCCCTGTAGTTTTCATGTAATTATAGATAACATACCAAGAACACATGCAGTGATTTTCAAAACATGAAAATTAAAAAGCCAAATATAGGTAGATCTATAAAAAGATTATTAAATATTTATATATATTAAGGTTACAGTATAGCTTTCAAACAGAAAAAAAGATAAAGATATAAACTTTACATGCTACAATTCATCTCATTGTTGCACACCACTGTTTACATGCTGTTCTCTCCAGATTTCACTTCCCTTAGTTATTTGACTTAGTTATCTGACTTCCATGTCCAGTGTGTGCGTGGGGTGGGGGGTTGTTATTGTCCTGAGTTCAACCTGGACGGCTTGTGGGAAAAAGCTCCTCCTCGTCCTCTTGTATTTGCGTTCAAAGAGTGAATGCGTATCCCTGACCGCAACAGAGAGACAAGTTCTTTGTTGTGATGGCTGAGGTTCTTAACAATCCTTGTCCAACACCACATGCTGTAGATGGTCTGCAGGCCAGTAAACGGAGTCCAAATGACATGCTCAGCTGAATGCACAACCCTCTGGGGAGCCTGTCTGTTCTGCAGAGTGCTGCCCCCGAACCAGACTGTGACATTCCCACAAACGATGCTTTCAGTGCTACGGGTGTAGTTCTGCAGCCTCTTGGAGGGCAATCTGAAGTCTCTTAGGCATCTGACATGGTAGAGGTAGTGACAGGCCTTCTTTGCCAGGGCATCGGTATGACATGATCATGACAGGTCCTGCAATATGTAAATTCCAACGTATTTAAACCGTGCAGTTCCACTGAGGCACATAGAGAACTCCTCTCCTACTTCTTACTGCAGTCCCCTGTCAAATCCATAGTCTTGCACCATTATTAAAGAGTTGATTTGAATCCAGTTCCCCAAGTGTTTGTTTTCCAACTTAGTGATGGGTTTGAAGGGAGTAATCGTGACTAAAGCTGAGCTATAGTCAACAAACAGCATCCTAACCATTATCCATCCTACCAATGCAAATATGTCCTGCAATTTTATAGACACAATTCTCCAGTAGAAATCTAAATGGAAATACTGTACTGTGTACATTAAACATACAACGTTTCAATGCCATTAATTGTCCCTGTTTTATTAGTTTATTAGGTGAAAGCATTAAGCACTTTTGACTTTTAGTTGTGTGTTGAATTTAACATATTTAGAAATAAGCTATATTCCGTATTTATACGCTGACATATTTTATTTGTTATTTTAAACTTAGCTCATGAACAGAAATAATGCATTAGACCATAACCATGTTTACTGCACGTAATGTGTTGAAGCTACATCTTCTGTGGTGTTGTTTCTGTGCCAAGCGATTTAAAATGTGGCCAGCTTAAGTGTTTGTGAAGGTGGCGTGTCTTTTCGGGTGAGTGCATTTAAACAGACAGAAAATCTTAGGAATGTGTATAAGGCTGTGATCACAGTTCCATGGAAAGAAGCTTCCACAGTGAATGTAAAAACTGCCAAAGCACTATAACATTACTATGGCACTCATCCAGACTGTTTATATTTGCTTTAGAAAAACGATTACTGCAAGGTAATGGCACACAGGAAATAGATATATTTACTCTGTTTAGTCCAGTTAGTTAACTTGCATTATACCAAACAGCTACATGAATACAACATTTATAAACGTACACTATTCCTAATGGGTTAAAGCTGAATGTTCACACATTTTACCACATGTTCCATCCATCCATTATCTGTAACCGCTTATCCAATTTAGGGTCACGGGGGGTTCAGAGCCTACCTGGAATCATTGGGCGCAAGGCAGGAATACACCCTGGAGGGGGCGCCAGTCCTTCACAGGGCAACACAGACACACATTCACACACTACGGACACTTTCGAGTCACCAATCCACCTGCAACGTGTGTTTTTGGACTGTGGGAGGAAACCAGAGCACCCAGAGGAAACCCACGCGGACACGGGGAGAACACACCAACTCCTCCCAGGTCACCGTGCCGCCCTTTTACCACATGTTAAAAAAATAAAAATTAAATGTGTGTCAAAGGTATGCTGAAAAAATATTTACTAACTGAATTTGCATACTCTGCTATCATTTCACCAATGAATGGGCAGTTCCACTAACCTCAGGGAAAATTAAACCAAATTTGTTTCACCTTTATTTATGTATTCTCTGAGCTTCTCTGTGGTTATGAATGATAAATGTTGTTTGGTCTTTATGGCCCTTTATACTTCAGATGTTTTTAAGAAAGAAAAACTTCAAATAACTTGAAAAACTTACTATAAAACAATAAAACCACAAAGAAACCACATACAATATGAATTATATTAGTTTTTATTTATATGATTTGAACAGGCACCAAAATCTACTGCTAATAATCTTTTAAAAAATATATATATTTTATTTTATTATTATTTATATTTTTATTATTTAACTTGTTAAATAATTATTTAAAAAATGTTTAGTCAAATGTTTTTCCAGTTTTAGACATTGCCACTGTCACCGATGCTTTAACACTACGTCATTGCACAGCTCAGTACACTCTGAGGAGAACATTAACTAGGAATACGGTTATATTAAAAGGGGCCCACATTGGATTGCATCGTGCTGATGGGGAACAGTGAAGGCTATTATTCTACCAATCTGGCAATTCCCTTGTGACAGAACAATATATTTATAAGGTTAAATTATTAGTTTTTATCATGATTCCTTTACATTTTTAGTCAAAGTTGTCAACAAGGCAATCATCAATTCTCATGGATGCTGTATGTGCACATTTATATGAGCAGAAAAAATAATCACAGTTAATGTACCCTCTCATGGACACACATGTAATTATGAAAAGTGGTATTTTTTTATTTATCAGAACGTTCAGTGGAAATTTGTGAGAAATATTCATGTTATATTTTTAAGAATGAACATTTTTCATTCATTCATTCATTGTCTGTAAGCGCTTATCCAGTTCAGGGTCGCAGTGGGTCCAGAGCCTACCTGGAATCATTGGGCACAAGTGGGAATACACCCTGGAGGGGGCGCCAGTCCTTCACAGGGCAACACACACACACACACACACACACATTCACTCACACACTCACACCTACGAACACTTTTGAGTCACCAATCCACCTACCAACGTGTGTTTTTGGACTGTGAGAGGAAACTGGAGCAGAATGAACATTTTTAATGTTTAAAACATGTAAAATAATATGCTTATAAAAATATTTTAAAATGAATATAATCGCATTGGTTTATATTGGTCTGTTCTGTGGAGTAACTACAGAGACTACACTCTGTGTGATGTAAGCCATGTGCCTACCGCATGACCAACTTCTACTTACAACAACAACAAACAACCGGAATGTACTTGTGCAAATAAAACATGCTGTAAACTTTACCCAACTTTGAAACTGAAGTCTTAAGATATTTAACTGTTAGTGATTTTTAGTTTTCGTATGCCACATGAACATGTGCAAAACTTCCTGTTGGGGCAGTTAGGTAAGAATGATAATATTGTTTACACACATCAGTATGCAAAATTTTGGGTGGTCATATGATAGTTTCACATCCTTTAAAGAGAGTGCACAATTTTAGCACTACAGGGAGACACTCTCACACATTCACTCACACACTCACACCTACGGACACTTTTGAGTCACCAATTCACCTACAAACGTGTGTTTTTGGACTGTGGGAGGAAACCGGAGCACCCGGAGGAAACCCACGCAGACACAGGGAGAACACACCACACTCCTCACAGACAGTCACCCGGAGGAAACCCACGCAGACACAGGGAGAACACACCACACTCCTCACAGACAGTCACACGGAGGAAACCCACGCAGACACAGGGAGAACACACCACACTCCTCACAGACAATCACCCGGAGCGGGACTCAAACTACCTGCTGCACCACCGTGCCAACCTTGGCAGCATTATGATGGGTATTATTTATATTTATTTCAGGTGTGTTGTGTCATTTGCTGATATTATTTCATATTGTTAATAATAATAATAATAATAATAATAATAATAATAACTTCTTGTTGAACTTGAGTTTTGTTGGAAGGATCAATCACTAACTAGGGTCTCAATAATCTGTTTATATGATTGATTAGTTGAAATGCTGCTGAACATAGCTGCTTATGTAGTAAACTGAGAGCAAGGCAGCTCACTGTATTAAGACACAGCCCAATGATTAAACTCACTGATCTACTTTTAGAACTCTTTTTCCACTGTTCACTTCTGTTACCTGAAACAGGAAGGGGGTGGCAAAAAAAAATGCACAAAGTACAAGGCACATTCTTGTGATAAACCTGGCAGTGATTACTGGAGACATAAAATGTCGCAGAGAGTAAAAAAACAAAAACCTGCTCATCCAACCTGAAATGAAGGGAACATTAGGTAGTTTGTGTTATTTTGTAACAATAACAGCCAGTACTTTTATGAGAAATTTTTACACTAAATGATTGAACATTTCTTGGAGGACTTAATTGCACTTAATTGCCACACAAACATTACTGAGGTCAGGGACTGATGTTCGATGATAAATTCTGAATCACAAATGCCATTCCCCCTCAACACAAAGACTGAATGTCCATTTATCACTTCAGGAAACAGTTCAGCTTCTCCACGGCTCAAAGCAGGAATAGTTACCTTGGGCTCATGTGCAGTCATTTAAATTCTTGCTTTTCTGTTACATATTTATGTATAACTTTTAAAAGACTTTTATGATCTGTGTACATTCTGTGATATATAAACCCACAGAAATGCTCCAGAGTGACTTGGAATTATAATAGAAATACATGTTATTCATTCATTCATTCATTACGTATCTGTAAGCGCTTATCCAATTCAGGGTCGCGGTGGGTCCAGAGCCTACCTGGAATCATTGGGCGCAAGGCGGGAATACACCCTGAAGTGGGCGCCAACACAGACACACACACACATTCACACCTACGGACACTTTTGAGTCACCAATCCACCTACCAACGTGTGTTTTTGGACTGTGGGAGGAAACCAGAGCACCCGGAGGAAACCCACGCAGACACAGGGAGAACACACCTCACTCCTCACAGACAGTCACCTGGAGGAAACCCACGGGGACACAGGGAGAACACACCACACTCCTCACAGACAGTCACCCGGAGGAAACCCACACAGACACAGGGAGAACACACCACACTCCTCACAGACAGTCACCCGGAGTGGGAATTGAACCCACAACCTCCAGGCCCCTGGAGCTGTGTGACTGCGACACTACCTGCTGCACCACCGTGCCGCCCCAAAATACATGTTATCACTTAGAAAATTGTGTTTTTGGAGATTTTAATTTCTGTTCTGATGGCTACAATAACCTTTATTGCGGTGACCATTGTTTAATACTGATCTGTAATTTTGAATGTAACTACAGAAGATTCAAAATATTTTGAATAAAATATGTAATCAACAGAATGTTATTATTTCAATGATATTCTGAGTGGAGGGGCTACCTATTGTTCCCTTTCCTTAGAAAAAGTCTTTCATACATACGCGCTATGATATCTTATCAGATGTTTGTTTCCCTTGGACACACCAATCAGAAATGGAGAGACAAGGGATCATACTGTTTATGTAATTCAAAAGGGCTGTTCTTAGGAAAGAAAACAAATGATGGTCTTGAACAAGATGGACAAGTTTGAGCTTTCTTTGTAACCCAGGGGCTGGATCATTTGATTCTCCACCTTTAACAGCTGAGGAAGAGAGGAGGTGATTATAAATATGGAGGAGTCACAGTCGCATGACTACAGGACACTCCACGACAACAACAGCCTGCATCCCTCAAGAGACAGAACAAGGGAAAAAACGGTAATATACTGTAGCTCCTGTGAATCTGAATTTGTTTTCCTTTATGCACCATTTTTGATTGTATACTTTAATGAAGACAGATTACTTTAGTGCTGGAGAGAAGGAAAATCATGAATCTCCAAAAATGGTAAATTTACAGGTTAAAAGTAATTTGACAACTATTCAAACAATTTCAGAATGTAATTTAAACAACATTTTCAAATACATGTTTTCTACCTTACCTTACCTGACTTATGATAAACAATATATATGTATATATATATAAATATATTAGTCTAATTTTATTTAAAAAATAATAAAGAAAATAAATAAAGCTGGAGACAGCCAAAAACTGGGTCATTCTCAGCAGTGACTCTGATTTGGTGGTATTGTGTTAGTGTGTGTTATGCTGGTATGAGTGGATCAGACACAGCAGTGCTGCTAGAGTTTTTAAAGCTCCCGGTGTCACTGCTGGACTGAGAAGAGTCCATCAGCCAAAAATATCCAACCGACAGTGTCCTGTGTCACTGATGAACTAGAGGGTGACCGACAGATGAGCAACTGTCTCAGACTTTACATCTACAAGGTGGACCAACAAGGTAGGAGTGTCTCACAGAGTGGACAGTGAATGGACAGTGAGTTTATAAACTCCAGCAGCACTGCTGTGCATGATCCACTAATACAAACAAAACACACACTAACTCACTACCGCTACATGAGTGTCACTGAGTGATCCAGCACCCAAATCATACCCGCTCTGTTGTGATCCTGAGAATTGAATTACAAGAGGAAAAGAGGTTAACAAACTCTGCAGAACAACAGATGGACTACAGTCTGTAATTGTACATCTATAAAGTGCACCTCTGTGGTCAGTGGAGATGTAGAAACCAGGTGATCATTTTTTATGTTATGGCTGATCTGTGTATATGAAATATGTGTTATTTCTCTTTTACAGCCTCATCAGCTTGAAAGCCATGGCAGGTTAGAGACCATTTTGACTTTTTCATATTTTGTGTCTTTCTAAGAATCATGGTATTTCATGTTCTAAACATTTTGCTGGTATTTATTTGTCTCTGAACAGTCTCCGCAAGTTTTAAGCAAAAATTTCTTGCTAAGCACAATGAGTACAGGAAGAATCATGGAGTTCCCGAAGTGACTCTGAACGAAGAGCTGAGTGAAACAGCCCAGGCTTGGGCTAACCACTTACTGTCCAAGAGAAGCTTGGCGCACAGTGACACTGACGATGGCGAGAATGTGTTTTATTCATATAGCTCTGTTAAAAAGGAACCCACAGGTGAGTTTCCCTTTGAGATCACTGTGTCATATGCTATAATTCAAATCAGAATCAGTCCAGACTTTTATTACAACGTCCTTTACTTGTAAAATAGAACCTGTTTTTCGTGTAGTTATTGAAAAATCAATCTACACACTTCTCAGAACGAATTTGTTTTTTTTTTCTGTATATTCCTCACTTTAAACTGATGCGTAACAAAACAATAATGTCTCATTCTCCATAACCTCCTTGATATTCCTATCAGGACCTGAAGCTGTGGAGAGTTGGTACAGTGAAATTAAAGACTATAATTTCAGCAAACCTGGACATCAGCCCAAAACAGGTAGGACTGGTTTTCAAAATAATCAACTTTAGCAGCTTACAGAACTGCACTGGGACTTGCCTAGTGCTAATTTCCTACAGCACAGGCACAGGCACAGGCTTGGCTACTCTGTTGCACCAGAAACATGCAAATTCAGGGTTTGTGAGCTGTAGAATTTTGGAACCAATTTTGACTTAAAATTGCTCTAGCACCATGGCTGCACTAGACCTGATCTAGACACATACACAAGCACAGCCCTAGTATTTTCACGCACAGAAAATATCCCAGCTTCTCACCATCACCCACATTACGGTTGTTCACGTTGTTGAGAACAATATTAATATTTACATAGATGTAAAAAAAAAACAAAAAAAACTCCTAAACATACATTGCATTGAGGGAACTGTCACTGCGATGAGTCGCTGGCAGAGCTCCTGCTTTAAAGGGGAGGGGAGTGACTCTGACTGCATATTGGTCAATGAAGCCTATTGACCAAGTACTCAATCTGTTAGCTTCCTTTTTGCAATGGTTCCAATCTGTGCCAGACTTTTAAATCTGAAATATCTGTGCCGGCCGAGATACCAAAACTCCATTTCACACTTGTGCCATGCCCTCACGAGCCTGCACAACAGCTTTATGCCTTGTTTCTTGGACAGAGCTTGCACAAAATGGAGCCCTCAATTTTCAAATCAGGTGAACAGTCTCAGGGAAGTATAGCAGAAAATTAAAAATTAAAAATAGATAAATAAGTAAATAAATAAATAAACGAACTAAATAACTAACTAAATAAATAAATTATATATTATTTTATATAAAAATATTGAAATATTTTTTTATTAATCTCTGCTAGGGATATTTCGGTTAGAAATTCCTAATTTAATTCACATATGAAAGATGGCAATGTCACTGATATAGTATCATTTACAGGACACTTCACCCAGGTGGTATGGAAAGAAACCAAAGAAATCGGGGTGGGTATGGCTACTGATGGAAACACTGTGTTTGTGGTGGGTCAGTACAGGCCTGCAGGAAACATCACCAATGCTGGATACTATGAGAAGAACGTTCTGCCTGCAGGTAAACTATACAACATGAAAATGTATTTCTGTATCATTCTAACAGACATATCTATGACTTACAATCACCATATTTATATATATATATATATATAAAGAGAGAGAGAGAGAGAGAGAGAGAGAGTGGGGTTTGAGCCCCACTCCGAGTGACTGTGAGTAGAATGGTGTATTCTCCCCGTGTCTGTGTGGGTTTCCTCAGGCTACTCCTGTTTCTTCCCATGGGCCTAAAAGGCACGTGGGTAGGTGGTTTGGCGACTCAAAAGTGTCCACAGGTGTGAGTGTGTGTTGCCTTGTGACAGACTGGCGCCCCCTCCAGGGTGTGTTCCCGCCCTGCGCCAGATCTATGCTAAAGCAAACAGACCATTTTTCCCCTCCCATGACAGCTTTTTTTTTTCTTGAAACAGATAAAAGCTGTGTGCAGCAGCAGCATTGTGATAAAGACAATGAGAGCAAGAACAAATGCGAAGATCCCAAAGAGTCTGGGACTGAGCACTCACAGATCATTAAAACCGTGAAGCACACTCGAACTACGACAGGAGAGTCCGTAGTTTATTCCTATACCTCTGTTAATAGTGAAGTCTCAGGTGGGTTTACATTTAATAACACTATGTGTCATATGCTCTCCTTGAGGATCTGTGCATGATTCACAACTGTAGATTCTGTAGACTTGTGTTACAATGTCCTTTAGCTTTACAGCTGTGTTTAAAATAACATTACATAACTTTATAAGTTACCATAGGCCCCTCTACAGGGAACAGATGTCTCTAACAGTTCCTGCACACTTATTACTTACTAAATATACAAACTGCGGCAAAAGAAAGCAACAGAGTAAGTATTTATAGCAAATAAAATAGAACTTGTGCACTAGCAGAATAATGACATCAATAAAACATGTCATTTAACCAGAGTTCTTAAATTCATTCTGATTTACTATAACATGACCATTTCTGTTGAGACCTTCCTCTACGTTGTGTGGCCAACTCAATGTATCAAAGTCATAACAGAGGTTTTCTTTGTGAGCTGCAGAAACAGTAGTTTCAGTATTTAGAATTAGAGAGAGATGTGTCTGTATTTTTATAGTAGAGTGTGCAGTGGATGCTTTCAACTACAAACTGAAAGAATAATTTCCTTGTTTCTCATATTAGGACCTGAAGATATGGATAAACATTTCAATGAAATGAAAGATGCCTTTAACAAACTTGGACATCAGCCAAAAGCAGGTAGGACCGGGTGTGCGCCGGTTTCCTCCCACAGTCCAAAAACATGTTGGTAGGTGGATTGGCGACTCAAAACTGTCCTTAGGTGTGAATGTGTGAGTGCGCCCCCTCAGGGTGTGTTCCCAGTGATTCCAGGTAGGCTCCAGATCCAGACAATTAATTAATGACTGACTGACTGACTGAATGAATGAATGAATAATGCCATAAAAAACGCCATTTAACCAGAGTCACTATTAATGCACTTACACTTATTCTGATTCATTGTAACACCACAATTACTGCTGTGATTTTCCATTAGTGTGTGTGGCTAAATTAATACATGTTCATCATAAAGAGGTTTTCTTTATGAGCTGCAAAATGAATAATCACATTATTTATTAGAGACAAATGTGTTTGCACTGTTTATAGCAGAGTGTACAGTGTTTCAAACACAAACTGAAGGAATAACAGAAATGAAACAGGCCACCTATCTTTCCTCACAGACAAAACTGTAGATTTTCTCACAAAAAACATCAGCTTTTACATTAACAATGATAACAAATATGTGTAGTTTTAATCAAACCATCTAAAGTTCTTCTCAGGACAAATTCCTGTTCTGTATATCCATCAGTTTTAAGCAGTGATTAATAAAACAGGTTTTAGACCTATGATCTTAATCTTCCATTCTCTGTGATTTCCATTTTTCTCATTTTAGGACCCAAGGCTGTGGACAAATGTGACAGTGGAAATAAAGATGACAGCAAACCTGAAGAGAAACCTCAAATAGGTAGGACTGATTTTAAATGAGACTGGTGAGAGGTAACACCCAGGCTGCCATATGAGTGTGTGTGTGTGTGTGTGTGTGTATGTGGGGTGGGGGATTAGTTAGGACAATTCTAAGGGCCTTAGACACCTAGCAGTGCCCCTGATAACACTTTTCACTTCAGTATGGCAGACCACTTTTCAGTTCCCTGGTCACAGCACCAGAAGCTGTATATTTCACTGATATAGTATCATTATCAAGACCCGTTCTCCCTGGTGCTATGGAAAGAAACCAAAAAGAAAAGGGTGGTTATAGCTACTGGCTGAAAGACCAGCCTGCAGGGAATAATCAGTGCTATATACTATGAGAAGAATACTCTGTCAGCAGGTAAACAATACAACATAACAGTCATGATATATTACATTATATAACAAATTTTGCTGGTGTGTTTTTTGTCTCTGAACAGATGAAAAATTTAAGCAAGAATTTCTTGCTAAGCACAATGAGTACAGGACAAAACATGGAGTCCCTAAAGTGACCCTGAGCGAAGAGCTGAGTAAAACCGCCCAGACTTGGGCTGACCACTTACTGTCCAAGAGAAGCTTGGGACACAGTGACACTGACGATGGCGAGAATGTCTATTATTCCTTTAGTTCTGTTAAAAAGAAACCCACAGGTGAGTTTATATTTGAGATCACTGTGTCAAAAGTTGAGAATGTTCAAGTCAGAATGTATGCCCCAGAGGACCTGCGCATGATACACTTCAGTATTAGGTAGACTTTTATTACAATGTCCTTTACAACTGTTCGGTGAAAAACTTTGCGGGAAGGTTATAGGTTAAGATATTCTCTACAGGGAACAAGTACCCGTGTCTTTTCCCATACACACACCGTTTATTTGCTAATAACAATGAAGAACAAGAAAGCAATATATGTCAAAACCAGTGTTGCTGTTTACATTCTTAGACTCATTCTGATTTACTTTAACTTCACAGTTCCTGCTGTGAGTTTCATTGTGTGGCTGAATTAATAGATGTTCATCATGAAGAGGTTTTTGTTGTGTGCTGCAGAAACAGTTGTTGCAGTATTTAGAATTAGATACAGTGTGCAGTGTGCACAAACTAATGGAATTACAGAGAACTGGAAAAAGCTAGCTACATTTCTTTTGTAGTAACTGAGAAAACAAGCTAACACTCTTTTCAGAATGTTTATTATTTTTGTTTTTTGCATATTCCTATCGCTTTGAAGCAATGTTTAGTTTTACTTTTGTGAGAATAATGTTTTATGCTCCATAATTTCCTTGTTATGCCTATCAGGAGCTGCAGCTGTGGAAAGTTGGTACAGTGAAATTAAAGACTATGATTTCAGCAAATCTGGACATCAGCCTAAAACAGGTAGGACTGGTCTTCTGTCAGAAGAGGAGCTGAACTTTGACCAGGTCCTTTTGGTCCAAAATAAAATACTAAAGATTAAAGTCGAACCATCTCAAAAGAATAAAGCAACAAAACAGAACAAAATGAAACACAGAAAAGCATTTAGTAAAAAAATATATATAGATATGTAATGTAATATTTAACTTAAACAAAAAAAACTAAAATATTTTTAAAAATATAATTGAATTTACAAAAAAATCTGGATATTTTTGCTCAGATCATTCAGTAATATCAGCTGGTATCATTTACAGGACACTTCACCCAGGTGGTATGGAAAGAAACCAAAGAAATCGGGGTGGGTATGGCTACTGACGGAAACACTGTGTTTGTGGTGGGTCAGTACAGGCCTGCAGGAAACATCACCAATGCTGGATACTATGAGAAGAACGTTCTGCCTGCAGGTAAACTATACAACATGAAAATAAATCCATTATCAATATCATATTCATTGTTCATTACAACAAAACATCTTGCTTTTACTAATGAATATGTTTACATATCTGTAGAGTGTTGCAGTGTATACTGTGGTTCTGTATCTTGAAACTAACATTTTAATGTGTTTCTGTTCATTTCTACAGGCAAATAAGAAACCACAAGACCACTGATGTACTCACATACATAAAGATTTATATGAAACAAGTCCTTGTATATATTTTTGGTAAACAACTTGTTTTTTCAAGTAACATTAAATCATTTTTGGGTGACTGCATAATTAATCATTTTAATTGAATTTTATAATTAAATCCGTTCATATTTAAATGCATACAGATATTACAGAATAATAAATAAAATACCTGTTATAATTTGGCTTGCTTTTCTGTTTCTTAATTTTTTATATTCTTCGATCTGCGCTCTGATTAAAGAATGATGACAGTGGTGGTATATTTTTCTGTCAGTGAAGTATTACCTTCAAGGGTTCGTCTTCAGTAACTTTACACTGAAAACATAAATGTATTAATGTCTGCAATAATATGAATTCTGAATGAATTTTAAGTGGCATTCTTTTTATAAACCTTAACTCATTTCAACTTCAGGATTTTCATTTAAGTTTTCTATTTAAAACCGTTCTATGGCAGCATGGTGGTGCAGCAGGTAAGTGTCGCAGTCACACAGCTCCAGGGACCTGGAGGTTGTGGGTTTGATTCCAGCTCCGGGTGACTGTCTGTGAGGAGTGTGGTGTGTTCTCCCCATGTCTGCGTGGGTTTCCTCCGGGTGACTATCTGTGAGGAGTTGGTGTGTTCTCCCTGTGTCTGCGTGGGTTTCCTCCGGGTGACTGTCTGTGAGGAGTTGGTGTGTTCTCCCTGTGTCTGCGTGGGTTTCCTCCGGGTGCTCCGGTTTCCTCCCACAGTCCAAAAACACATGTTGGTAGATGGATGGGTGACTCAAAAGTGTCCGTAGGGGTGTGTGTGTGGGTCTTGCCCTGTGAAGGACTGACGCCCCCTTCAGGGTGTATTCCTGCCTTCCACCCAATGATTCCAGGTAGGCTCTGGACCCACCGTGACCCTGAACTGGATAAGCGCTTACAGGTAATGAATGAATGAATATTATGAAAAGTTACAAAATTCACTTTTTCCTTTTGAATCCAACTGGACTCAAAGACCACTGTTGTACCTTTGAAGGGACATTTATTCTGTCAGTACCTTTACTGAAGAAGGTTGTACCTGTACAGGGTTGTCAGCAGCTGTAAAAATGTCCCTCAGAGCTGAAGAAGAAAGCTTGGGAGGAACCAACACTTACAAGGGGGACCTTTCCTCCTTTGGTAAATCTACCTACAAAATACTGACAAAAAGGTCCTTATGCCATCACATAAGTCTGCAGTTATGCTCATGTGTACTGATATAATCATAGTAGTGATAGCAAATAGGAAAGAAAAAGAATTTACCACATCAGAAACAACACACAGATTGACTTATATCAAATACTGCTATTGTTCAAGCCACAAAAGCAGGGTGAAGCTTTCAGCTACCTCACAAACCATGGTGAATGAACTCTGTGAAAGACTGAAAATTATGCCGAGGATGTGTGCAGTTATTGTGCCCCAGGGACCTCAGGGTTAGTGAAAAATGCATCAAAATATGCAAATGGTTCAAATCCCACCTTGGTGAAAATCTGTGCAACACATCTGTGTCGTTACGCATCCTCAGTCCAGCGACAATCAGAGGGGAAAAAAGACTATCATTTTCACATCAGAAAAAAAACACAGTCTGACACCAAACACATCTTACAACAGTGCTATGTGCGGGTGCTCATTGGAAGGTCATATAAACCAGGTGGTTACTTCACTCCATTCGGGTGTTTGGCTGAAGATCCCCACAATTTACAGAACAAGCCCAAAATGTGATTTATCGTTAAATAACAGCTAAAAAATTTTTTCAGTAATAACAAATCTGATCTGATTATATTTGACTTTTATCTACAGAAAACACACATAACAAGACGATTCAAATGCAAATTTGCAATTTTCTTAAGGGAAAGAAGTAAATCGTTACAAGATATGTCACATCTCATAAATGTGTGTATCATCTAATGCTCCATTTTAGTGATTTCGGAACCTAGGAAATACTAAAGTCATATTTACCACTGGTAAACTCAGAATATGTACTCAGGTATGTATATATATATATATATGCAAATAAGTCGAGCTAAAAAATGAATTATTTTCAACTGAAATTAAATAACGTTTCAATCAATGATGTTACATGAGCTTGTAAAATAAATATGGAACATGAAAGTGGTCAAATACCATTTTTTCAACACAGCAATTTTGGCCTAAAATAAAAATAAAATTGCCAATAGGTCGTCATTATACCATACAACAAAGTTACTTTGGGACAACACTGTGACAATCTTATTCCAACAATGTATAGTTCCACCTTTTGACAACATTGTAGCAACAGTGTAAGAAAGTAGACAACACTGTGACAACATTGTGTGTTTGCTGGGAGTTAACATGGAGGTCTGAACTTACCCACCTACAGTAATGTTGTATAAAGGCAGATTTTCAGATCCCTTCTTGCTAAACATCATTGTTTAGTTTTCTTTTATTCTATATTTTAAAATAAAAATACATTAATTAAACCTTTTATGTTAGTCCTGCCCTGTGGACGATTTGGCCATCTCCATGCTTGGTTTTCCCTCCAAGAGACAAGAAAGTGACTGTCCACATAGCTCTATGTTTGCAAGGTGGTGAACTGCAGTGCAAATATTTTAAGGGAAAGTGACCATCCACATATTTCTCCACCAAGGAAAAACAAATATTCTTCAGCAAATACAGTCTCTGACAAAAAGCGAGAGTAGACAATAATTAACACTAGACTGGCTATGAATCTGAGCTCATGTTCCACTTTAAATGGTACTCTAAATTAAATATTTCCTGTTACACATTAAACTGTGCTCTAAAGTAAACTTGAAAGTTGCTCTATGTGTTGTTCCTTTATCACTCAGGACGTTTACACAGGGTTTTATTTACAGTGATATTTACTTTTCTCGGTTTTAAAACAGACTTGCCCAGCACCATTTAAGGTGAAAAGAGAAATTCAAAAGAGAGACTAACTACAGCCATGTGGACTCTCAAATAAATCTACAATTGATATAGAATATGGTATAATAATGTTTCCTAACAGAATGTACAGAAAATATGCATTTGAGGTCACCACAATGACAATTTTTCTGACAGAGGGGAGCTGACTAAAGCCTGCTTTCGTTGTCTCCTGTTCTCCCTGCCCAGTAAACAAGGAACATCCCTGGACGTTCAAAATAGGTCTAAAAGTAGTCTGTCCGTCAAGGACATATTTTAAACGTCAATGGACGTCCAAAATCCATCTTAATAAGTTAGTTAAGTGGTGACCAATCGATAACGTCAGTGGACGTCCAAAACGCGTTTTATACAAGTAATTTATTTCGCAGCCAATTAATAACGTCAATGGACGTCCAAAATACGTCTAATAGTCGTCTTTTCAACTTTCATTTTCAACCTCAAGAGAACGTTGATTAGACGGCAGCCATTACGTTACTTCAACGTTGAATCAACGGCTAATTGTTTACTGGGTGGACTTCTGTATGTTCCCTGTGTTGTTCTGTGATTTATCATTGTGATTATTATTATTAATCATACGATTATAACTCCGACATTATTCTCATAAATATTACAATTTTATAGGAGAACACACCAAACTCGCAGACAGTCATCGTGTATAAAAGTGCATAGGGCCTATTATATACAAACACAACTACATGTAACGAAGATATACAAATTATTGTAATAATAATACTTAATAATTTTATTAAATACACCTGCGCTATTTGTTTGAATTGTTTATGTTTTTCTTATTCCAGGCATTACCGTAAAACTGGTAAAGGACAGGACGGCAAAATTTAAATAAACCCACCCAGAAAGTGTGGTGCCCTATCCAACACTGTCAGGGCTTGTCGTGCTATTCATTCAACTTAAGCGATCATAGGTCCTCACAGACATGTCCCAGCATTTATTCTAAAGCCCTCTCAGAAGAGTAGGAGCGGTTAATCTGATTTAAAAGAAACAGTGGATGAGTAACTGTCCACAAACCTTTAGCCGTTTGGAGTATTTAAAAGCCGCGGTGTGGAGAGGAGGGTAAATGCTGCCACCTCACGGAGAACATGGAGGTGGATTTAACGGGCGCAGAGGGAGAGCACAGATTCAGGGCTGTCACTGTATACACAGCACTAGCCCCTCAAAAAAATGAAGAAATAAGGATTGAAACCTCTATTAGACTTCTACAACCTTAACAGCAGACTCTGTTTGAGCTGGGAAAGGTGTGTTTGAGTGACACGGTGAGGTCCTTATTTTTTTGGGGGGGTTATAGCGGTATCAGGAGGACTTTTACATGTTTTATCGCTCTTACAGCCAACAAATTGGAAGTTTAAATATTTAGCTAGCAACAACGGTTACTTCCTTAGAGTAGCTCAGAATATCAAACACCACTGCCAGTAAGAACAACACAAAGTGGACACAAAAGAATGCAATGGGTTTTATTTGCTCCTTGATGGTAGTACTGTGGATTGCCATGTGCCCTGTGCTCTCTCTCTCTCTCTCTCTCTCTCTCTCTCTCTCTATCTGGCTCTGTAGCTATCTGTGGTTTAAATCCTTGGTGTAAATTGTGATGTCGGTCTGACTTTTAAAGGTTTGGTGTAATCAAGAATCAAAGTTGATTTTTTTTATAAGACGATGAAGAACTTGGACAGTTTTCTGAATGTGTGGGAATATGATGGGGCTCTGTGCACCATAGAGGATGGTGTTTTGTTATTCTCTGACGTGTTAAAATAGAGTGACCTGACGTCTTCTTTTACCCGGGCGGAATTTCACAAACGTCCGGGATTTTGTTTTTCTAGAACTTACATAGAACTTCGAGAAGTGTTTCGTTCACAAACTAGTCCCGCCCTCCCCTACTCCGATTGGTTCGCTTGAGTGAGAAGGGGGCGTGGTGAAGTAACCTAAAATCTTCTGATTGGACGGTCTGACTGTAGAGCTACCGTTATTGGTCGATAACCTTCTCTGTACACATTTAATTGGTCAGTCTGCACGTCAGTAGTCCTTGTTTACGTCAGGCAAAGCTCATGTACCTACCCTCATCTCGAGCAGCTATGCCGAAACGTAAATGTAAGTTCTCGGATGAATTAAAAAAGAAATTCCCATGTTTTGTGTAGAAAATAAAGGTGTAAAGGACCTTAAAGCATACATAGGTTCAGCTAAGAATACAACGGCAGCGAGGGGCGAAAGAGAAACGTGTCCTTTTTCACCCTCTCAGATCTGGTCACCCTAGTTAAAATAAGAATTGCACTTGATTCCTGAAGTTTCTTTTTTTTGTAACAAATAGTGAATAATGTCTTGTTAAAACTCAAAACTAACTCTCTCTCTCTCTCTGTAGCTGGAGCTGTCATGGGAGTGCTGTATGCTGAGAGAAGGTCCTTTCTATGAGTGGATATAAGAAGCAAGGAGACGTGGAGTGCTTCTCCTGCCATGTGTTGACAGCAATTGATGTCACGTGGGTCTTTTGTTAATTAGGTCCCTTGGTAATCCTTCTTGTCAAGTTATTTTGGACATCATCTCCCAGACTGATATGAAACAGATAAACATAAAAGGTGGCGGTACGTACCTGAAATGTGGTGATAGAGGTTTCTGGAAGGCTTTTACATGTATTATCAGGCTTCCAACGAATTGGAAAATGGAACATTTAGCAACAAGACTGAGCTTGTTATTCAGATTTTTCAGCTCACCTGTGTAACCGTTGCATCCATACATCACAGATCACAGAGGGATCACAAAGAAAATTTCACTTCTTCCAATTTACAGGTTACAGGATTGGTTTACAAGTGGTTTGTTGCTGGTTTGCAGTTATGTCGTTACTTGTGGTTATTAGACAAACCTTTAAACAAAAAATATATAGAAGAGAAACAAAGTACATTTGTAAAAAACTATACTGTAAATAATAATCTTACTGCATTACCTCACATAACACTTTCTCAAAGAAACGTGACCACATTAAAGTTCAACTCTTATTTTGACACTGAGTAAAGAATATTTCTACATTCGAATACAAAAAGACCTTTCGTGTAAAAAACACATTCATTTAAAACATTGCAAGCGTTAACCACTTATCTCACAGAAATGAAAGTTAAAAGAATACTATATAAGAATTGGCTTTTTATATATTATTATTTTCTATTTGTTTTCAAAAATGTTACATATTTATTTTTCGGTAGAAGTAGTGTGCTGTTTTATGAGACCAAACAAATGATAAAACAGTTGAGTCGAAAAAAATAGAATTGACTTTTGTATCTCCTGGGCTCCCCCTACC
Source organism: Hoplias malabaricus (assembly GCF_029633855.1). Classification (NCBI taxonomy): domain Eukaryota; kingdom Metazoa; phylum Chordata; class Actinopteri; order Characiformes; family Erythrinidae; genus Hoplias; species Hoplias malabaricus. The sequence continues at coordinate 19,881,113 of NC_089803.1, read as the reverse complement.
TGTTGCTGAGTGTAGTTAATGTTTTCAGTACTCTAACTGTAGTGAAGTCAAGACACACACATCTCTCTCTTTTTCTCTCACACACACACAAAGCCTCTGAGCCAAGGGATATTCAAATCTTATTATAACACTGTTCTCAACAAAGCTTGGGTTGCATCGAGGTAAATATAATACATAGGCACGGTGGTGCAACAGACAGTGTCTCTGTTGCACAGCTCCAGGGCCCTGGGGTTGTGGGTTTTAGCTCTGCTCTGAACTGTGAGGATCTTGGTGTGTTCTCTTTGTGTTTGCATGGGTTTCCTCTGGGTGCTCAAGGTTCCTTCCACAGTCCAAAACACACTGGTGGTAGGTAGATTGGCTACTCAAAAGTGTCCATTGATGTGAGTCTGTATCGCCCTGAAATGGAATGGGGCCCAACCCAGTGTATGTTCCCACCTTGCACCCAGTGATTCCCACTGTGATCCTGAACTGGATAAGTGCTTACATACAGTGAGTGAATAAATATACTATGTAGGAATCCTTTAAGGAACCAACATATTCGATAAAACACATGCAGCTCAGCAGCTAGCACAGTTCACAATGACACAAAGGCATTTATTTCTGCAGGAGAAAGGGCTTTATATCTTCTTAATGGCTGCTTCTCCAGATTCAGTAGATGTTTAGGTCCTACAAAGCATCTCTATGAACCAAGCTAGGTTTCAACTGTGTCCAGAGTTAGCACAGTCCAGTTTGACTCTTCAGGGGTGCCCATGTGGCTACTAGCATAAGCACTTGATTCTGCTTGTTTAATCAACTAGGCTACATTCACATTACCAGGCTAAAATGTCTCAAATCAGATTTTTTTGCCTTAATGTGACTCAACTCTAATCTTTTCCTGGCTGTGTGGACATGTCAAATCAGACTTGAGATTTTGGAAACAGCAATTGTAGCAAAAGGCAGCAGGCATTTCTCTCCTTCTCACCCTAATCATGTACAGTGAACAAGGTTTTGCTGTTCACATGAGCAACATGGGTCTGTTTTTCCAGTTTTAAAACAACACTTTGTCTCACAAATAAAATGGTTTTGTGAACGTAGCCCTAGTCTCAGTCTTTAAACAGTTGGTTAATTATACAGGGTGTGCTCCTAGTGTTGTAATGAAAACCTGCAGCCACAACAAAACTTTATGGATTGGTCACCCTCCTCTACAGTGTGACTCTTAGAGAGCTGCAGTTGACGGAATCTACTCAATATGATTTTACTGACGATGGTACTGCTCAGGTCCATCACATCCAGGACAAACAGACTAAAAAACAGCTTTAACCCCAGTGCTGTACAGGAACTGAACACACAAATCTCTTAAGCCACTCATTGTGTCACGCCCTCGTCTCGTCATGTCTGTTTTCTCGATCTCAGCACATGGCTTTGTTTTGTTGTCGTTCATGCCCCGCCTTTGTTCCGCCTCCTTGTCTTTACCCTCGTTATCCGTTTCAGGTGTTTCTCGTTTGTTGTTGTATTTAAGCCCCCTTGTCTCACGTCCTCCTGTCAAACATTGCACCTTTGTTTCGTCATGGTCCCAGTCAGGTCATGTCGTCTTGTGTCATTCTCGTTCTCCTAGATTCCAGTTCCCAGTCTCGTTGTTTTGCTTACTTTGTCTAGTGTCATCTAGCCTGTCTGTCTCTGCAGTTTCCCTGTGTCTAGTTTAGCCTACTTGGCTCCCTGTTTGTTTTCCTTCTGTTAAAGTTTCTTTGTTTTGTTATTATTCGTTATTAAAGTTTGTTGTGTTTTAGCGAGTGCGTCCACCTCAGTCAGTCTGCACCCCCCACGTCCCTAACACAGGAACTGTGTAATACACAGCAAACACACGCATATTAATCTCTTCAACTACTCAGGGCTTGTGCAATAATCTGTTCTTTTGTTGTACATGTGCAATGATAATAAAGGCTGGCTGGCTGTGTGTGTGTTTGTGTGTGTGTATATATATTTAATTAGTTTTAACCATTTGCAAATGCCCACCACACACCACAAAATGTCATGTTACCAAGAAGAATTCAAAGTAGCACCATGCCACATACAACACCATGGGATAAATCCAATGTTACATACATAGGTTCAAACGTACAGTGTAAAAAATACCTAAACGATGTATTAAGTCCAGGTGTGGACCATGAAATATATTTAATTCTCTTTTCCAGAAGGAAACATGAACATTTGCATGTTTTTATTTATTTTTTTAATTGAGCCTCACTAAACTCACTATTTACACATTTCTACAGTGGCAAGAGACTTTGTCACCCCCCCAACCAACCACACACACAGAGGTGGCCACCCTGTAAAAAAAAAAAAAAAAGCTTCATTAAAAGTACTGAAGACATACCTCAGAAGGGACCACCCTTGTGGTGTTTTTTTCTGAGAGTGCAGATGGCTTTGTTTTGCTGTTAGAAACTGTTTCAGATAAAGATTATAACTCTCATGTCTTCTTCATGTATCTATAAACTACAGTTTTAAATTAAATCTCCACTGCTTATAATAGGTTTAATCAGACAAGGATAGGTCCCCCTTGTGAGTCTTGGTTCCTACCAAGGTTTCTTCCTCCAGTTTCGAAGGAGTATTTCTTGCCATTGTTACCTTTGGCTTGTTGACATGAGGTTATTAATTTAGTTTTTGTTTTTTAATATCTGTAAAACATTTAGGCTGTAAACATCAGTTTTTGCTTCGTCCAAACAGCCCTGTTCAAAACAGCTGGTTTCTGCACCTGTTCCTTTAAATGAGAATGAGCCACAGTTCAGGCCGAGGAGTGAGGTGTGAGAATTTTTAGTCATTTTTACTCAGTTGTCTTTCTTCCACATTTTCCCCCCTGCATATTTAATAAGGACTCTTATCTATCCATACTCATTGTGTTTGTTTTACTTCTTTTACCCTTGTTCAATATAGGTCCAGCGCTGTGATTGGAGAGACTCACACAAGGAGGCATGACGATTCTTAAGGCTAGACACTCTTAAGTAATCCGTAACAAATGCCGTAAATGTGTGTGTGTGTGTGTGTGTGTGTGCTCACTGCCATGAATGGGCTAAATGCAGAAGACAGTTCATTGCATGTTGTACAATGACAAATTATTGAATAATTGCGTTTGTATGAAGTTAGGAGAGCAATATTGAGTTTCAATAACTTTTCAAGTATAACACTTGCTGCTAAACTTTCTGTGTTGCGAAAATAAAGAAAAATGAGAGGATGCTAAAATATCAAGAATGGCCCACAATTTTAAGGAGGTTCTGAGAAACATGGAAATGTTTCATTGCATTCTGAAGATTATATTACATAAAAATATAGCCACGTTTTAGAATGGGTTTAATATCCTCCAGTACATGGCATGCTTTCCAACAGAGGTCTGCACTCCCGGTATCTCTCACAATATCTTGTGGCAGGGGACTAAATTTAATTGTAATTTGCGGGAGCCGGCAGTTAACTAGTGATTGTGCGAGCAGGACATGAAGGATCCTGCAAGTGAATAAAAACACTACGATTGTCTAAAAAGACCATTACCATGCACAATCAACATAAGAGAAAATGGCTAAATAATCAAAAATGAATTAAACTCATTCTAAATAATTGCAAACCAAATAATCATATGAACACCACACGAATTGTGTGTTAATGTGCTGCAGAAACGGCTGAGCCTCTCAAGTGTGTGTGTGTGTGTGTGTTACTGCATGCCCATGCTCATATGCCCGCATCTCCATGTCACATTTGTGAGGGAATTCAAAGTCTGTGATGTTTTATCAGCCGCCCCAGGCCCTTTAAGGACATATATTATTTGGGAGGATGATTTTTTGTTTTTGTTTGTGAAATATTTTGGGACTGAGCAGGTGGGAGCAGCCGTTAATATCTAAGCCGTGGTTTGAGAGGGAGAGATGTTAACTTTTTGCGGGAGTGGGCGGGTGCGGACGGGTGTGGGAGTGAGATAAAAAAAAAAAACGGTCCTGCGCAGACCTTTACTTTCCACTACATTTAAAACTTTCAAAAACTGTGTTTCCATCTACATTACACTACATGGAATTTGTCAAGAGAAACAAGGCAGCTATTAACATTGTCTTCAACAGAAAGAAGATCAGAACAGAGCATCAGTCTGTGTTTGTCTTCTGAATTTTCCAACTGATAATGAACCAACATAAAGATTTATGTCATGTTTCTTATCAGAAACACTCATTTTGTGTGTTATTTCCAGGGAAGAGAGTTACTCCCTCTTCTCCTTATCAGCTGAGGTGCCAGTGATTATTTTTTCAACATTCAAAGTCCACAGAATGCAGATTTTAGAGAGAAGGCCTGTGAGCAAAGCAAGAGCGGCAATGGTAAGAAAAAAACTTCATGATATGAGAATGTGAACTGGGAGTAATCAGTGTCAAGTTAACTGGAATCTTCCATGTCAGTCTATTGTACTGGTGTGTTTTTAACATAAATAGAAAAAATTAAAATGAGACGTAGCCTTAGGAAAGTCAATTTCATATTTCATAATTAAAAGTTAATCTCAGACTGTGGACCAATGATTGCCACAGAAAAAGCTTGCATTGAAATATCATTAATCTGTTGCTATTTTTAAGTGCAGTTATTTTATTTTAGAAAAGCAACTAAATGTAATTTGTCTATACTTTTGCTTGCAACAGTAAAAATAATGACGCACAAACAAACAAATATTATTTTGTTAGAAAGCTACTCTAATGTAACGTTCTCTACCGTGTATATTCAGAGGATCTCAGATATTTTTCAAAAGTGTAGATCTTTATAATTGTGGTAATATAAAGCAGAAGTGGGCACAAGTCAGATGTTGCAAGTACAGTATGTCTTCACATTCAAGTCACAAGTGGATCTGAACAAGTCTTCAGTCAAGACATGTTTCTTAATTTGTAATCCATCCATCCATCCATTATCTGTAACCGCTTATCCAATTTAGGGTCGCGGTGGGTCCAGAGCCTACCTGGAATCATCGGGCGCAAGGCGGGAATACACCCTGGAGGGGACGCCAGTCCTTCACAGGGCAACACAGACACACACCATTCACTCACACCTACTGACACTTTCGAGTCGCCAATCCACCTGCAACGTGTGTTTTTGGACTGTGGAAGGAAACCGGAGCACCCGGAGGAAACCCACGCGGACACAGGGAGAACACACCAACTCCTCACAGACAGTCACCCGGAGCGGGAATCGAACCCACAACCTCCAGGCCCCTGGAGCTGTGTGACACTACCTGCTGCGCCACCATGCCGCCCCTAATTTGTAATCCTAAATTATAAATACACATCAATATACTTAGTTAATATGAGTTACTATTAAATGACCATTAAAAAAGGAATATTTTATATTCTCCTTCATGACACTTGTAATGATATACAAAACCATTACGCAGCTGTTGTTTTGTTCTTCTACTGTAAAGTTGCAATTTTTGATTGACACAGTTAAACATGTACCCTGTACTGAAGCTACATCACTCATGGTGTTGTTTCTGTGTCAATAGGTTTAAGACTGAACTGTATATGTTTGTGTGTATGTGTGTGTATATGTTTGTGTATATGTGTGTAAAGATGGCGTGTCTTTTCAGGTGAATGCCTTTAAAGAGGTAGCCTTAGGAATGTGTGTGCGACTGTAAAACAGTTCCATGGAAGAAAGATTCCACAATGAATGATCCTAGTTAAAACCTTCAAAGCACTAAAACATTATGGCGTGCTCCATCAAGACCATTTATATTTGCTACTGCACAGCTACCAGTGTGTATGAAAATGTTTACAGCAGGGCACATAGGGGAAAAAAAACAAAAAAACAATTATATATATATATATATATATATATATATTGTTTGTTCTAGTTAACTTGCAGTGTAATACAACTACTGGATAAAACTTGCCTGTGGTTATGAATGAAAAATTTGTTAAAAAAACCTAACCATAACAAAAACCACAATATGAATTGTATTTAATTTACAGAATTTGAAAAGACATCAACAACTGCTAATAATCTTAATTTTAAAAATTTGCATTGTTTCACTAGGAACATTGTGTAACTTTGGAGGTGGTTGGAAATAATTCCCCTCCCTCTCCATTTATTTAATTCCATTTTAATTTTATTGATGTGAAATTAATTACAAAAATAAATCTCATTTTGGCTCTTTGCCAAATTGTGTCATACTTGCTTCATAGTGCACTTCAAAGATTATACAATAAATACACACAAACAGTGCACTTAATGTTAGACATAGGGACATGAAGTTTATGTTGAATTTAAATTTTATTTATTATGTGACATACAATTATTTTAGTGCAGAGACCGTTATTTTATGATCTACACTGTGCACTACGCAGTGTGGAGGGACATCTTCAAGTTTCAGCATTTGAAAAAAAAAGGCAGAAACCATGGCAGGTACAGCTTCGTATAATTTGCATTGTCATAGCAACAGGAAAAATAAAATCAAAACAAATTTATTTGTATAGTGCTTTTTACAACTGATGTGGTCACAAAGTAAAGACAGAAGTCTTGACATGAAATGTCAAAGGTGAGCAAGGCCAGGGGCGACAGTGGCAAGAAAATGCTCCCTCAGCTGAGGAAGAAACCTTGGGAGGAACAAAGGCTCACAAATGGGGACCTATCCTCCTCTGTTCAAACAACCTACAAATTACTGACAAAAAAAGGTCCCTATACATCACCTAGGTCTGATCATGTAATCATAATATTAATAATAGATAATAAATGCAATGATGAAGGTGATGATAATGATAATAATAATAATAATAATAGTAGTAGTCATGATTGTAGTAATAAGAGTTCATGAAAACTTCAATGTTGGGTGTGCAGCTAGTGAGCTAGTTCACAGAGAATGTGAACATTTTCAGAGTGTTACTAATGATTCCAGCAGATCTGACTATAACAGCTTTAACTAAAAGGAGAGAACCAGAAGGACACAGATGCGGAAGCATCCAGAAACCCTTGGATTCCTTCCACTTCACCATCGACAAACCTGAGTGATATTGTGTGAGCGGTGGGACGACAGCAGCAGCGTCTCAGTTTACCACAATTCCCTGTGGCCATGGACCCATGGCTCTGCCACATTTATCTAAAGGAAAACTTTAACTACCAAAAGCTAAACTTAACAAGTGAGTTTTCAGCCTCCAGAACATTTTCTGGAAATCATTCCAGAGTTGAGGGGGATTAATAAGAAAAGGCTCTGAACTGTTATGATCAATTATTCTAGTTTTACTGAGGACCCTAATGCAACATTTTGAACTAGTTGAAGTTTGTTAAATTCCTGCCGGTGCATCCTGACAGTAGTGTGTCACAATAGTCAAGCCTTGAAGTAATAAAGGCATGTACTAATGTTTCTGCCTCATTCAGACATAAGGCATTTCCTATCTTGGCGATGTTGATAAGATAAGAAAGTTGAAAAAAATAAGAAAGTCTAAAAAAAAGTTGTCCTAGTGGTACTGCCTATGTGTTGATCTGAATTCATTATGACGCCAAGACTTTGTTGTTGAACCAGGTATAATAGGGCAGTCAGCAATATTTAAAAATAAATTTGATAATTTCATTTATTCATTCATTTATTTATTCATCACACAAATTCATTTATTTCTTGCTGCCTTTGGACCAAGGAGAATCTGTGTTGTAAAGAGGAAGTTATGAAAGATCCAGACTTTCACGTCTTTCATACAGTCCTCTATTAGTCTGTGTTTGTCATCAGGCTTGGCAGATATTTACAATTGCGTATTGTTAGTAAGAATCAGTGAAGTCTGTTAATGGTTTGTGTACTAACCTGCTAAACTCTCTCACTTTTAAAAATTAGTACATAGCACTCTATAGTATTATCTTGTATTATTGGTATTCATGAGTTGCAGCTGATGTCACAATACAGAGCAGCTGTCATATTGGGGACCTACTTATTACTCAAACACACAACTCAAATAAAAACTACTCAAATATATTTATTTGGTCTGACAAAACTTTTAGTCCTCATTCAGACATTAAAAAGAAAGTGATATAACTATGGATCCCCAACCCATTTATTCGTGTCACTCCCTATATAGTGCACATCACAGATTATGGGCCTAATACAGAAAGTAATTAGATGCTCATTCAACGGGGAAACTGGAACCTTATAGCTCAATAAACAACTATGTGAGCGCAAAAACCTAGTTGTTTGTCCGACTCTGCCCTACGGAAGTAAAGGGAGACATTTGGGATTCGGCCCTGGCTTTTTTGCCACGTGGAAATATCGCTCAAATATTAGTCACGTTTTCTACTACTTTATTAAACATTAAGCCAAACCAGAGGAATAAATTAGGCAGACACTGGCGATAAAACATTATCCTCCAAGAATCTGTTCCATCTGTATTTCTATTCATTCCTGTATCATTTTGTTCTGTATTTATATTTTATTTTATTTACTTTTTTATTTATATATTCTATTTTTCATGTATTTATTAATTTCTGTGTGCTAATGAAGGGGGCGTGTTTTTCACATTAAGACTTCACAAGACTTGGGTCTGAAGGTATCGGATCTGCTCAGAGAAGCAGCTGCTCCCCTCACTGAAATGGAGCAATGTATGTATTCGTTTGTTAAGTGTGATGCCATGCCATTTCATGGGTCCAGTCATGTCTTTTGTCCCTTGTCATACATTCATAAACATTAGACATGTGTTTACTGTTTGAATAAAGCTGAATGCCTTAAACAATTATGTGATCTCAGTTCAGGAGTTCAGAAAAAAGGAATAAATTTATTGTAAAAGGAAGCAAACGTGCCTTTTGGCATCACTTTTTGCACATTTGCAGCTAATATCTCTGTAAACTGCTGTGCAGATCGACTGTGCTGCTCCATCTCTGGGAGCAGAGAGGTTGCATAGAGAAAGACGTCTCCTGCAGCTCAATTTCTGGGAGCAGAATAACCGCGAGAAGAGAGTTGTCTCTCCCACACACAGTCAATCCTAGTGTTCTATTGAGTTGTGCTTTGGCCCCCATTACTGTCAAATACTGCTGATGGAGCAAGACCTACAGCAGGCATCGGGCATCGATCAACCAATAAGAATGTTTAGACTCTGTGACATCATTGATGGACAGCCCCCTTATTATTTGGACCAGTCTGGTGGCCAATCTTCATTAATTGCACATTGCACCAGTAAGACCATGTGCATCCAATGGTTCAAGCATTGTGTCCTGAAGGCGGTGCCGTGTATCAGGACGACAATGCACCAATACACACAGCAAGACTGGTGAAAGATTGGTTTGATGAACATGAAAGTGAAGTTGAACATCTCCCATGGCCTGCACAGTCACCAGATCTAAATATTATTGAGCCACTTTGGGGTGTTTTGGAGGAGCGAGTCAGGAAATGTTTCATCACTTAGAGACCTGGCCACTATCCTGCAAGAAGAATGGTTTAAAATCCCTCTGACCACTGTGCAGGACTTGTATATGTCATTCCCAAGACGAACTGACGCTGTATTGGCCGCAAAAGGAGGCCTTACATCATAATAATAAATTATTGTGGTCTAAAACCAGGTGTTTCAGTTTCGTTGTCCAACCCCTGTGTGTGTGTATATATATATATATATATATAAATGAAATTTATTTTGGCAGGTTTGGTCCTCCATATTTCAGTAGCCCAATTTCTGAAGCATTCTACAAATGTAGCCATGTATAAAGATATAATCTTGACTCTGTCAGAATGTTCACTGAATGTTTGTGAGAAATATTTACATATTTCAGGATAGGAATATTGTTGTTTATTTTTAACCTTGTTTTTGTTAAAAATCTTTGATCAAAACATATATAATGCCACTGATATAATCTAAATTTTAAATTACTATAATTGTGTACACTTTGTATGGGTCTGCTGGGTAGAGTAAACTGTGTGATGTAAACCGTGTGCCTACCGCATGACCAACATCTATTTAGCCAACAGCAAACAACCGGAATTTACTTGTGCAAATAAAACATGTCGTAAACGTTACTCAACTTTGAAAATGGAGTCTTTAGATCTTTTACTTTGAGTGAAGTTTAGTTTTGGTACGTCACCTGAACATGTGCAAAACATCCTGTTGGGGCACTTGTTTAAGGATGATAATAGTGTTTACACACATCAGTATGCAGTTTGGGTGCCTCTTGTCAAATCACATCCTTTAGAGAGAGTGCACAATATTAGCGCTACAGATCATCTACTGAGTTTCACAGACTCAGATTCAAAAATACTGAGTCAACTTTTTTTTATTATTTTAAATAAATAGAAATTGTGTGTCTATATTAGCAGAAGAGAATTAGTTTTCTGTAGATGGTGTGTCCTTGATTCAGAAAAGCAACAAAAGACCATTAGACCAGAGGTGATTAAACATTTGCATTCAGCTATACGTTTTAATGAATCATATCCATTCGGGTCAACCAACAGCTTTCGGAAGTCAAAATCCTTGTGTATTATTTATATTTAATTCAGGTTTGCTGAATCACTTGCTGATTTTTGTTTAGATTGAGGGTATTTGTGTTGTCTTGTATCATATCTGTGTTGTCTTGTATCTGTGGTATTGTTGTGATCCTCTTGATGTTCTTTGTTTTTCCTCTGTTCACTTTTATTGCGTGACACAGGTTGGGTGTGACCAAAATATGCACAAGGTATAAGGCACATTCCTGCGACGAAGGATTACAGTTGTTGCAACCAGAGCCACATACACACAACAGACATAAATAATATACTCTACCCTTCCTTTAAAAGCCTTGTAATTTGGTTTTTAAACAAACCAGGCGGTAATTCCTGGAGACACACAAAATGTCACAAAATGTTTGAAATGACTTCAAACCTTTATCTAAAATGAAGGCCATTATAGTTGGTTTTGTTGCTTTGTAACAGTAACAGCCACTACTCATTAACATTACTGAGATGTTTGATGATAAATTCTAAATCACAAATGCCATTTCCACTCAACTCAAAGACTGAATGTCCATGTATCACTTCAGGAAATAGTTCAGCTTCTTTTTCATTGAATATGTTACACCAACAATTAAAATAACAGTCTTTTACACTGTGTTAATTTCATGATGAATCGATGAATGTTGTCATTTTAGAAATATGAGGTTCTGTTCTGGTAGCAACGGTAAACCCTCCTGCTGTGGTTAATGATTTTTTTACTGTAATTATAAATTCTACAGTGAAGTATTCAATCAAAAGAATGTAACCTTTTCAAAGTTTTGCTGAGTGGCGGGACACTCTTTCCTTAAAAAATAACATTTCATACATACATTTCAGGATCTTGTTTTGATCATCAGAAAATGAGATAGGACATTTCATACTGGGTACATAGTATGTAGTAGTTTCAAAAAAGGCTGTTCTTAGGAAAAAAATCTACTGATGTTCATGAAAAAGATGAGCTTACTTTGTAAGCCAGGGGCTGGATCATATGAGTCTCCACCTTTAACAGATGAGGAAGAGAGGAGGTGATTATAAATATGGAGGACTCACAGTTGCTTAACTACAGGGCACACCACGACGACAACAGCCTGCATCCCTCAAGAGACAGAACAAGGAAAAAAACGGTAATATACTGTAGCTCCTGTAAATCTGAACTTGTTTTCCTTTATGCACCATTTTTGATTGTATACATTAATGAAGGAAAATTAATTTTTTATCAGAATCAATTTTTCACATTTTTAACAGAATTTCTAAATACTATTCTAACACACCACATGCTTTGTACATCAAGGTAAACACAGAAAAAACTGAAAAACAAAGTGTCCTCAAGGTGATGATATATGTCTATACCATTTATATATAATTATCTATGTTACCTGCTTCACTAAATATGTAGGTGTACTTTGTACTTGTAGGTTGCTCTGTGCACTCTTTAGCATCCTGTCCCACTGTTCTTTAATGGTCAGGACCACCACAGAGCTGGTATAAATTGAGTGGTGGATCATTCTCAGCACTGCAGTAACCCTGACTGCGGTGGGGGTGTGTTATTATGTGCTGCACTGTGGATCAGACCCAGCAGTGCTACTGGAGTTTTGGAACCCCTCAGCATCACATTAAACCACCCCCAATATACAGGGGTGCCACTGGGGATGTTGGGCCCAATGATAAGATATTTCTCTGGGCTCTAAAACCCCAGGATATGCCAGTTCTTAAAAAATGTAGTATTTGATGAAAGACTGAAGACCTTACAGTTTAAATGTCAATGCAATGCACAATTATTGAATGTAAAATTAACATTAAATAACAATAACTTATAATAAATACGAATTTAAAATAACTTTAACATTAAATAACGTTATCATACATATAAATTGCCAATGATGTAATCAGTTGGCTGTTTTAATCAATAACAGCACAAACCAGCATGGCTTGTCTTTAACTAAATAAATAAACAAAAACAGTACTAGCACCCTGTTGGTAAACAGCTAATCCAGCACCAGACCAACACACACCAGCAGGCATGATGGGCTGTGCTTTTGTTTAGCAGCAGAGTGTGGAAAGGTAAATACAGTGTATAGATTTTTAAAATAACAATAAAACACAGTGATTGAACACAGTGCTCCCCTCCTTCAGCTGGGAGCAATAGATGGGGTTGAGAAGGAAAGGCTGATTCTGTCTGTTCTGGTTAAAGGCAGAGGCAGAGTGTGAAATGTAAACACTGATGTATTGTGGAGCTATGACATAAACTATAAAATAAACATAAATAATATTATGTTAGAGTAATGGCTAAACCAGGGCTTATTTTCACCACCACTCACCGGCCACACCCACCTTATTTCCTGATAAACTGGTTAAGACACTGTAGCCCTTTAGTTTCTCTCGTCTGTCTTTGCTTCCTCTCTTTTCGGTTTTGGTAGTCAGACTTTTATTTAAACAGCGACGTTATCTTCTCTGTTCAACTCGCCACAGCGCGCACTGCACCCACCTGCGCAGTTAGAAGAGCCGAAGAGAGACGTAGACAGCCGAGGAGACAGCGGACTGAACCATTTCATGCATTCAGCGGGGGATCAAATGGGACGCTGTGGATGTTAACTTTTGTCAAATGAGAGAATTAAAAAGAGATGTTTTAACGAATTAACTTGTATACGAATGATTACAGTTTAATAATGAGTAAGTTGTTATATATTTTTAGAGCTCCTCTCACTCACAGATCATTAGAACCCCCCCCCCTCCCCACACACACACACACACACACACACACACTCAAACGGCTCCCCTGCCACCACAACGGTACCACTGCAACGCGGGCCATAATCCGGGTGGACTACAGTCTGTAGTTGTACATCTATAAAGTGCACCTCTGTGGTCAGTGGAGATGTAGAAACAAGGTGATCATTTTTTATGTTATGGCTGATCTGTGTGTATGAAATATGTGTTATTTCTCTTTTACAGCCTCATCAGCTGGAAAGCCATGGCAGGTTAGGCTTTTTCCAAATACTCTTGTCATTCTATGTGTCAATACATAATGTTATAATATGTTTGTTGGTGTGTATTTGTCCTTGAACAGATGCAAGTTTTAAGCAGAAATTTCTTGCTAAGCACAATGAGTACAGGAAGAAACATAGAGTTCCTGAATTGACTCTGAGCAAAGATCTATGCAAAACAGCCCAGGCTTGGGCTAACCATTTACTGTCCATTAAAAGCTTGGGGCACAGTAACACTGAGGATGGAGAGAATGTCTTTTATTCCTTTAGTTCTGTTAAAAAGGAACCCACAGGTGAGTTCACTTTTGATAACACGATTTATCCTGCTACAAGTCAGAATTCATATCCCTGAGGATTTGTGCAAGATGCTCTTCAATATAGTAGGGGGAGTTTCTGGTATAGATATGAAACTAATATTATTAAAATATATTATTAGATTATTTTTTTTCTATGAAGTAGTAGGTGTGAGTGTGTTTGAAGAACAATGTTTTGTTCAGATTCTCCTTGACTGCATGAATTTGTTAAATCAACAGCACACATTTAAAATTGTTATTTATTCAAAACTAGTAAACTAGGTATTGAATGATAACCTCAAATAATACGGACTCCACGAGGAGAGGACACACTTTCCAATGAGACCTTTCATCAAATTTGGGAGTAGGTAAAAATCACTTGAAACTAAGTCCGGGTCACGTTGGGTCCAGAGCCTACCTGGAATCATTGGGCACAAGGCAGGAATACCAATTTCCAATTCCAAACAAGGCAGGTGCCATTCCTTAACAGGGCGACACACACACATTCACTCACACCTACGGTCACCAATCCACCTATCAACGTGTGTTTTTGGACTGTGGGAGGAAACCCACGCGGACACAGGGAGAACACACCACACTCCTCACAGACAGTCACCCGGAGGAAACCCACGCAGACACAGGGAGAACACACCATACTCCTCACAGACAGTCACCCGGAGGAAACCCACGCAGACACAGGGAGAACACACCATACTCCTCACAGACAGTCACCCGGAGCGGGAATCGAACCCACAACCTCCAGGTCCCTGGAGCTGTGTGACTGTGACACTACCTGCTGTGCCACCGTGCCACCCTCTAGATGCTCAGTTGTTACTCACAATACCTTGATGATGATGACAAAATGATCAAAATGAGCTGATGTTTTCTTTATATATTCTCAGAACGTGTCACTTTTTAGAACCACCATTAAATTACCTTCAGAACTAGTACATTAAATTGATGACAAGAACATACTGAACCCCCTCATATTATGCAGACTTAAGCCTACTTAAAATAATATCTTTGAATGCCAAAATTTGTGAAAAATAACATTAATCCAAGATAATAGGCTAGCATGTCTCTACAGTGAACAAACATCTGCATCTTTTCCTACAAACTGTTCATGTGCTAAATATTTACACACATTCTAAGAGAATCTGTGCACCAAAACGTGCAGAAATATGCCATAAACAGTTGAATTTTCCCCAGACCTGTTATTTATATACTTACACTCATTGTGATGTTGTGCTGCTAAATTAATGGATGTTCATCATAGAGGTTTTCCTTGTGAGCTGCAAAAACAGTAGTTAGAGTATATATATTTGCAAACAGATGTGACAGAAGCAGTAGTTACCATATTTAAAATTACAGACAGATGTGTTTGCACTGTTTATAGCAGTGTGTGCAATGTGGGGACACTGTCAACCACAAAATGAAGCAATAAATGAGAAAATTACAACAAGCTACACTTCCTTATGAACAAAATTAAAGTCTGCAAATTATTTTTTTTTCTCTATATCCATCAGCTTGCAGCGATGCTTAAAATAATCGCTTTAGTTTAGTGAGAATAATGTCTCATCTAGTTTCCTTGATATTCATACCAGGACCTGAAGCTGTGGAGAGTTGGTACAGTGAAATTAAAGACTATAATTTCAGCAAACCTGGACATCAGCCCAAAACAGGTAGAACTGGTTTTAAAATTGTTCACTTTGTGCAACTTATGGAACTGCCTTGGTGCTTCTTAATTATATAACGTCTGTCAGTAGAAAAAAAATATAAAGTAAGGTTTTTCACTAATTTAGCCTTATTTGAAAATCCTCAAGAAAATACAGATCCATTAAAAATGTATCTTTGGGTAATTGTAAACAGTTGATTCTATCATAATATATATTTTTAACTGGCCAAAGAACTTCTAATAATGTTTCTATTAAAAATTCATAATTGAATTCACAAACAGAACATAGACATATTGCTAAAATCATTCAATGCCATTAACTGGTATCATTTACAGGACACTTCACCCAGGTGGTATGGAAAGAAACCAAAGAAATCGGGGTGGGTATGGCTACTGACGGAAACACTGTGTTTGTGGTGGGTCAGTACAGGCCTGCAGGAAACATCACCAATGCTGGATACTATGAGAAGAACGTTCTGCCTGCAGGTAAACTATACAACATGAAAATGTATTTCTGTATCATTCTAACAGACATATCTATGACTTACAATCATCATATTTATATATATATATATATATATATATATATATATATATATATATATATATATATAGAGAGAGAGAGAGAGAGAGAGAGAGAGAGTGGGGTTTGAGCCCCACTCCGAGTGACTGTGAGTAGAATGGTGTATTCTCCCCGTGTCTGTGTGGGTTTCCTCAGGCTACTCCAGTTTCTTCCCATGGGCCTAAAAGGCACGCGGGTAGGTGGAATGGCGACTCAAAAGTGTCCACAGGTGTGAGTGTGTGTTGCCTTGTGACGGACTGGCGCCCCCTCCAGGGTGTGTTCCCGCCCTGCACCAGATCTACGCTAAAGCAAACAGACCATTTTTCCCCTCCCATGACAGCTTTTTTTTTCTTGAAACAGATAAAAGCTGTGTGCAGCAGCAGCATTGTGATAAAGACAATGAGAGCAAGAACAAATGCGAAGATCCCAAAGAGTCTGGGACTGAGCACTCACAGGTCATTAAAACCGTGAAGCACACTCGAACTACGACAGGAGAGTCCGTAGTTTATTCCTATACCTCTGTTAATAGTGAAGTCTCAGGTGGGTTTACATTTAATAACACTATGTGTCATATGCTCTCCTTGAGGATCTGTGCATGATTCACAACTGTAGATTCTGTAGACTTGTGTTACAATGTCCTTTAGCTTTACAGCTGTGTTTAAAATAACATTACATAACTTTATAAGTTACCAAAGGCCCCTCTACAGGGAACAGATGTCTCTAACAGTTCCTGCACACTTATTACTTACTAAATATACAAACTGCAGCAAAAGAAAGCAACAGAGTAAGTATTTATAGCAAATAAAATAGAACTTGTGCACTAGCAGAATAATGACATCAATAAAACATGTCATTTAACCAGAGTTCTTAAATTCATTCTGATTTACTATAACATGACCATTTCTGTTGAGACCTTCCTCTACGTTGTGTGGCCAACTCAATGTATCAAAGTCATAACAGAGGTTTTCTTTGTGAGCTGCAGAAACAGTAGTTTCAGTATTTAGAATTAGAGAGAGATGTGTCAGTATTTTTTATAGTAGAGTGTGCAGTGGGTGTGGATGCTTTCAACTACAAACTGAAAGAATAATTTCCTTGTTTCTCATATTAGGACCTGAAGATATGGATAAATATTTCAATGAAATGAAAGATGCCTTTAACAAACTTGGACATCAGCCAAAAGCAGGTAGGACCGGGTGTGCGCCGGTTTCCTCCCACAGTCCAAAAACATGTTGGTAGGTGGATTGGCGACTCAAAACTGTCCTTAGGTGTGAATGTGTGAGTGCGCCCCCTCAGGGTGTGTTCACAGTGATTCCAGGTAGGCTCCAGATCCAGACAATTAATTAATGACTGACTGACTGACTGACTGAATGAATGAATGAATGAATGAATGAACTAACACACTCGTGAATGAATGAATAATGCCATAAAAAAACGCCATTTAACCAGAGTCACTATTAATGCACTTACACTTATTCTGATTCATTGTAACACCACAATTACTGCTGTGATTTTCCATTAGTGTGTGTGGCTAAATTAATACATGTTCATCATAAAGAGGTTTTCTTTATGAGCTGCAAAATGAATAATCACATTATTTATTAGAGACAAATGTGTTTGCACTGTTTATAGCAGAGTGTACAGTGTTTCAAACACAAACTGAAGGAATAACAGAAATGAAACAGGCCACCTATCTTTCCTCACAGACAAAACTGTAGATTTTCTCATCAGCTTTTACAATAATAATGATAACAAATGTGTGTAGTTTTAATCAAACCATCTAAAGTTCTTCTCAGGACAAATTCCTGTTCTGTATATCCATCAGTTTCAAGCAGTGATTAATAAAACAGGTTTTAGACCTATGATCTTAATCTTCCATTCTCTATGATTTCCATTTTTCTCATTTTAGGACCCAAGGCTGTGGACAAATGTGACAATGGAAATAAAGATGATGATCACAGCAAACCTGAAGAGAAACCTCAAATAGGTAGGACTGATTTTAAATGAGACTGGTGAGAGGTAACACCCAGGGTGCCATATGAGTGTGTGTGGGGGGGAGCCCTGAGCAACACTGAAAAAGGGAGCCATGAGGCTTGTGCCATTAACCCAATGTTCTGCTCCGCCAATAGTGCTGTACGCGCCACCCCTAACTCCTGCTCCACAGTGTCCATACTCCCTACTAACCCCATTCACAAGTGCGTCCAGCTACCCACCTGCACATGGACAATGGAGCCCAGAATACCTAGCAGTGCCCCTGATAGCACTTTTCACTTCAGTATGGCAGACCTCTTTTCAGTTCCCTGGTCACAGCACATAATACATGAACAGAAGCGGTATATTTCACTGATATAGTATCATTATCAAGACACCTCACCCTGGTGCTATGGAAAGAAACCAAAAAGAAAAGGGTGGTTATAGATACTGGCTGAAAGACCAGCGTGCAGGGAATAATCAGTGCTATATACTATGAGAAGAATACTCTGTCAGCAGGTAAACAATACAACATAACAGTCATGATATATTATGTTGGTGTGTTTTTTGTCTCTGAACAGATGAAAAATTTAAGCAAGAATTTCTTGCTAAGCACAATGAGTACAGGACGAAACATGGAGTCCCTAAAGTGACCCTGAGCGAAGAGCTGAGTAAAACCGCCCAGACTTGGGCTGACCACTTACTGTCCAAGAGAAGCTTGGGACACAGTGACACTGACGATGGCGAGAATGTCTATTATTCCTTTAGTTCTGTTAAAAAGAAACCCACAGGTGAGTTTATATTTGAGATCACTGTGTCATAAGTTCAGAATGTTCAAGTCAGAATGTATGCCCCAGAGGACCTGCGCATGATACACTTCAGTATTAGGTAGACTTTTATTACAATGTCCTTTACAACTGTTCGGTGAAAAACTTTGCGGGAAGGTTATAGGTTAAGATATTCTCTACAGGGAACAAGTACCCGTGTCTTTTCCCATACACACACCGTTTATTTGCTAATAACAATGAAGAACAAGAAAGTGTTGCTGTTACATTCTTAGACTCATTCTGATTTACTTTAACTTCACAGTTCCTGCTGTGAGTTTCATTGTGTGGCTGAATTAATAGATGTTCATCATGAAGAGGTTTTTGTTGTGTGCTGCAGAAACAGTTGTTGCAGTATTTAGAATTAGATACAGTGTGCAGTGTGCACAAACTAATGGAATTACAGAGAACTGGAAAAAGCTAGCTACATTTCTTTTGTAGTAACTGAGAAAACAAGCTAACACTCTTTTCAGAATTTTTATTATTTTTGTTTTTTGCATATTCCTATCGCTTTGAAGTAATGTTTAGTTTTACTTTTGTGAGAATAATGTTTTATGCTCCATAATTTCCTTGTTATGCCTATCAGGAGCTGCAGCTGTGGAAAGTTGGTACAGTGAAATTAAAGACTATAATTTCAGCAAATCTGGACATCAGCCCAAAACAGGTAGGACTGGTCTTCTGTCAGAAGAGGTGCTGAACTTTGACCAGGTCCTTTTGGTCCAAAATAAAATACTAAAGATTAAAGTCGAACCATCTCAAAAGAATAAAGCAACAAAACAGAACAAAATGAAACACAGAAAAGCATTTAGTAAAAAAAATATATAGATATGTAATGTAATATTTAACTTAAACAAAAAAAACTAAAATATTTTTTAAAATATAATTGAATTTACAAAAAAAGCTGGATATTTTTGCTCAGATCATTCAGTAATATCAGCTGGTATTATTTACAGGACACTTCACCCAGGTGGTATGGAAAGAAACCAAAGAAATCGGGGTGGGTATGGCTACTGACGGAAACACTGTGTTTGTGGTGGGTCAGTACAGGCCTGCAGGAAACATCACCAATGCTGGATACTATGAGAAGAACGTTCTGCCTGCAGGTAAACTATACAAGTGTTTAAAAGTGTCATATCCATTAAACATACACTTTTGACTAGCAGCAACAATCTCAGACATTTTGCCAAATAGTGTGAGAAAAAAAAGTACATTATTTTAGTAATAAATAATGCGTTTACCTATTTGTAAAGGGTTGTATTGTACACTGTGATTCTGTATTTGGAAACAAGATTTTTATGTTTCTGTTCATTTCTACAGGCAAATAAGAAGCCACCTGACCACCGATATACTTATATACATATGGATTTCATGAAACAATCTTTGCACATTTCTCTGGTAAACAGCTTATATTTGTAGTAACATTAAATCATTCTTGGTTGACTGAAAAACTAAACATTCCTAATCACATTTAATGATAAATTACCTTTGAAATACAGATATAATTAATATCTGTTATGCTTCACAATGAATTACTTCAACATAATTATGGCTATGCACTGCTTTTCTAAATTTCTGGTCTCTGCAGTTAAATCTTCACTTTAAGTATAGACTTTCCAACAATTTACTGTGGCTGGCAAATGTTCAATATTAGAAGAAAATACTGTATCTAAGTCTTGCTAGAGTTGCAGCATGCTCTAAGTGTTTTTAGAACTACCATTCTTACCCTGTGTGCCAGATATTCACATCATCATCATCTTTGCCGCTTAATCCATTTCAGGGCTGCGGTACAATCATTTAGTAAAATATGTGTTTACCCTTTGAGAGTATTTTAACAGGCTCAGCTCATATTATAATCCATTACCATTATAAGTGTGGTAGAAAAAATAGTATACATATAGTAAAGTGTATCTATATACTAGTTTACTAGTTGCAGTATAAAATAAAACTAAGATGTAAATTAGTTGTGTACTTAAAGTATACATTTAGAAACTTAAAAGTGGGCCAATTTAGTCCCAAGATGTACTGAATTATTACACTTACATGTTTACTTAGCTTAGTTGAATTTAGTCTATTTTTTTTTTTTGTTAAATGTTACTGCATCTTGGAGAGGAGAGTAATGTAATTTCAATCCTTTGTATGTCCTGTACATATGCAGAATTGACAATAAAACTCTCTTGACTTGACTTGACTTACTACTAGTACATTGATAGGGACATACACTTCAACTTTACTAAAATGTACTTAATAAAATGATATGTAACAAGATGCTATTAAAATATATTACAGTATAATTAAAAATTTACTGTTATTTTTTTCTGTGTCTAATTTTTTACCTTTTTGTAGCAATGATACACCAACAATTGCATATTATAACCGCTTTTTTAAATTTTAAAAGCATTTAAACCTTGCAATAACTAGTCATGACCAGTTTACACTGTTGATTAGATCCATCCTTGTTACATTTTGCTATGAAGTAAGTAGAACATAGGTAAAGGACATATGTCAAAATATAAGTGTATAAAATAAATGTGAAATATACATGAAACAAGACAAAAATATCTGTAGAGTAGAGCTAACAATCAATTTAAAAATATTAGCTTATTAATCATATAAGCTGTTGTGATTAATCATAGTGAATATTGTGCCTTCTTAGAATGAAGTTTTTAATAATATATATTTAAGTAAACAGATATAGGATATGTAAAAAAATAGAATCCACTTAAGATCAATAAATGGGAATTATTTATATACTAGTAATGCCCACTGATTTATAAATGTAATCATAAAAATAAAGGCAAAATGCTAGTACTCCCTTGTCCTTTTGAGAAGGAGATAAATAAGTTGTGTGATATGCATAACAACCTTGCGAGAGGAAAGCATTCTTCTTTTACTTTATTATATTATCTCAGTGGGGTTTTGATTTTTTTTATTTTAATTAGGGCCTCTTTATTTGCTGATTTTCTAGGAGAGCTTTAGCATTGGACACAAGTTTTAGTTAACATTACAGTGCAGCTCATGGCTAAAATATAGATTGCATGAGAGAGAGAGAGAGAGAGAAGGGTAAAAGTGAGTTAGTTATGATATTTAATACATATATCAGCATGAATAAAATGTGAACTTACATTCTGAAATCAACAGTAATGATATTGTGTTTACATTGCTAAATAAAACTGCTAATATGACACTAAACTCTGGAGAGTGAATTATAGGGGGAAGTTGTGGCACACTTTGGTTAAATTATTAGCTAGCATTAAAAAAATGCAAGAAATTCCTGCATTCTGTAATGTGTGTTAATGTGTTAATATATATAATACAGAGACAATAATATAATGTGCAAAAAACAGTACTGATAAACAGAAATGTGCAATGCAGAGATGACTTTGACTTCAAGTGCAAAATATGCAAAAAGGATGTGCAACATTGAGCAGGGTGCACTTTTTAGGTGTTAGTTATCAACGTCCGGTTAAGAACATCCTGTGTGATGAGTGAGAGTGTGTGTGTGTGTGTGTGTGTGTGTGTGTGTGTGTGTGTGTGTGCAATCTTAGGTAGTCCTAGATATTACTGTTCTAAATTTAGAGCCTGCATCACTTTTATGAAGAAGCTCCTCCTCATCCTTCCTGTATTTGCCTTCAGAGAGTGAAAGTACTTCCCTGATCACAACAGAGAGAAGAGTCCGTTGTTGAGATGGCTGAGGTCCTTCATAATCCTCTAGGCCTTGGGCTATCATTACAGACTTCAGGTGGTCAGTCAGAAAGCTTGGTCTGAAAGATGTGCTCAGTTGAACCCTCTGGGGAGGTCATTTGTCCTGCTTGGTGCTGTTCTCAAACCAGAATTTGATGTTCCCTGTGAGGGAGGATGACCTGATGTCCAGTTTTCCCAGGACAATCAAGTTTTTCAGGCCATGTCCTGGCATCCTGATTTATTTTTAAAATACGTACATTTGTCTCGTATTTTAGAAGCAGCAACACATTTCCAAAATATTAACAGAAAGAAATCAGCTAGAAATGTTATTTCAATTTCAGATTTCATTCATGCAGATAGGGTGTGTACACATTAAGCCCACAAAAATCATTTTTCAGGTGTATGTCATAGAGGTACCACTTTGAAAGGTCATATAGGTACCACTTTAAAACTACACATAAAGATTTATAAATAGTTTAAAGGTAGGGGCTGGTACACAGTTCTATACAGTGATAGCCCTATTCCACCAATGACTCCTGAGAACATGTATCCAAATGTTTGACTGGAACTGTATATTGACCTGATATATAATGGATATCTGAGAAAATGCATGTTTGCTATCATTTGAAAATATATGTATTAGTTTATGTACATTTTAGTATATAAGATAAAGTCTGGCCTGGGCTTAATTGATACAGAGGCACCAGTTTAGCCCACGTTTTCCAAATAAGCCTATGTCATTATTTATTGACAAAAAGAAAACATTTCATTCATTGTCTGTAACCGCATTTCCAGTTCAGAGTCAAGGTCAGTTCGGAGCCTACCTCGAATCATTGGGCACAAGGAGTGAACACACCCTGGAGGGGGCATCAGTCCTTCACAGGGTGACACAAACTCACACATTCACACCTAGGGACAATTTTGAGTCACCAATCCACCTACCAACATGTGTTTTTGGACCGTGCACTTTGTAGTGTGTAGCCTGCTCCCTCTCTCTCTGTAGGTTGGAATGTACCCGGTTCATGTGTTTGCTCTGTGTATCATTACAAGCCGAAGCTCTTAGAAATAAAGCAGGTTTGTTTTGTTAAACTCAAGCCTTTTCTTGAGCCCCTACACTTGACAATCAGTCTGACAAAGCTAACGTCCATTCAGTGTCAGTCTTATAGCTGAACAGTACGTGGTTTTTCTTTGCTCAGGATTTACTCATGGTACTTGTAATTTTTCTAAATCCCTCTATCATTATATCATATGGGACAAAGCTATGTTTTTATTCTGTGTAATTTTCATATCCTTGTATCAAAATGTGGTTACTTAAGAATTATTTAATTTTGTACAACATAAAGTCAAATTTTTCTTGAAAAGGGCTCAGTTTGTGTGTGTTTCTAGGACTGTGTTTGGAGTGACACCATGCTCGTTGGTCAGAGCTCTGCATTGATTATGTTTCTCTGCTGTTCACACACTCAGCAGGATGGCTCCGAACTCTGCAACATATACACAGTATTATATCTCACTCCGATCTAACTCACAAAGAGTAAACAATCACCCTGTCATGACTCTGACTGTTTACTGGTGGCTCTGGCGCTGTATTAAGCCACAGTGATGATCCCACTGATGATCCTTAGTTCCCTTGAGTCAGAAAAAAGGTGCTGTACAAGTACACTGTGGTCACTAAAGGTAAAGAAAGTGTGAATGTAACTTTTAAAGATACAACAGTGGATTTAAAATCCAGTTTTGTTTCCTAAAAGCTACATTACATTACATTCTCATCTCCAGAAAGAGTGGTGAATATTTGTCAGCTTTCATTACACTATGTAATATAATATGTAAAAAAAAAAAGTCCTGATAATGAAACTTGGAGTATAAAATCAACAGAACTTTAAAATCTGCAATATGGTACTTATGTACCTAACTAAGGGAATTAAATATGTAACCTTGATGATACCTCCACACTGGCAGTTTTTCTGAGAATATACAGATTGGCAGTGCTGACATGTGTGGTCAAGTAACCGTTTGAACTACAAGTGTTGACCCACATACAGCAGATACCAGCTTGGATCTACTTCCAAATGGCTTATTATCTGCACAAAACTAAAAACATAGAAAAAAAAATCTATAACTTACCCCAACTAGATGGAACATTCAACTAACTTAAATCTCATTAGCAATCAAAAAAACACTAAAATACAACACAGCATACAAGACAGACACCATAAGCTCTCAAACGTAAACAATATCTAGTCTCAAATGAAGTTCTCAAAAATTGCCAAGACCGACTATATTTCAAGTCATTCAAATAGAATGTTGGGCTAAATTTTCAACCAGCAGTAATCACGTCTCAGATTAACCTCATAGACTACTAAAAAAATGTTAGAAACTAGTGATGTGTCGGTCGCAAAAGAACCGGTTCAAAGAGCCGGCTCTTGTAAGTGAACGATGAGAGCCGGTTCCCGTCTGAGACCGAGCCAATTTTTTCTAAGGCTTGTCATTCAACCAATCAGAGAACAATAAGCAAAGGTACCAATCAGCGAACAACAAGCAAGCTCCAACCCTCCAACCCTCCAAGCTGAGACACTTGGTTTTCCTGAATGCCAATCCGCCTTCCAAAAAATAGTTGAACAAAATGTTAAATCAGTTAAATGTTTGTTGACAGTTGTTTTGCACTTTGCAGAGTATTTGTTTATCTTATTACCCAGAAATGGATGATTATTTAATTTAATAAGCTATTTTGTAATACCTACCTTTTGGGTTCCATTGGCCTTACTTCAGAGTTTACAAGTGATTCTTTATTAAGATGTTTAAATACAAATCCAGTTATTTATACAATTGAACGCGTGAGTACAATCAGTAAATTATTACAAGACAAACAATTGGCCATTGCAACACTACTTATGTTTAATATTGAACAACAACATTTTGCCCATATAGTCACGTAAGATGTGGGTAATAATGTTCCGTACCAATGGAAATAAGTTGTAAAACAAAGAACCATTTAGGGAGCCAGAAAAACCGAGCAAAAAGAACCAAAAAGAGCAGAAGTTGCCATCACTACTAAAAATGACCACAAGCACAAAGGCACACATTTTGTCCTGAGAACTTCAGGGATGGTGACCAATTCTGCAGTATATGCAAATGAGATCAACTGGGATTTGGGTCAGATCCCACCTGGTCGAAAATCTGTGCAACAACACATATTACCTTACTTATGACCACTACTCAGATTCACCTCAGAGTATGATTTTGCTACTGCAAAAGACCACTGGAACTGACCCCTAAAATATCAACACAAATGCTGTGGTCACTAAGATTAACATATGTAAATAAGCCGATTTGAGCTTAGATCTTGTCTCAAGTGGGCAATTATATGTACAAAACTGAATATCAAAACAGTAACAGAAGAAAAGGCAGAAATCTAAGTAAACTACCACAAAATCATTTTTGTTTTACATAAAACTTACACTAAAAAAAACAATAAATCATCAGAAACTACCATCAGTTAACACTGCATACAAAACAGACAGCATAATATTTTTTTCATAAACAATATCTAGTCTCAAGCGAGACTATCAAAAATTGCCAAGGCTGACTATATTTCAAGTCATCCCAGCAGGGTATTGGGTAAAGTTTTCAAACAGCAATAATCACGTCTCGGATTAACCTCATAGACTACGATATTGCCTCTGCGAAAGAATGCTAGAAACGACCACAAGCACAAAGGCACACATTTTGTCCTGAGAACTTCAGGGATGGTGACCAATTCTGCAGTATATGCAAATGAGATCAACTGGGATTTGGGTCAGATCCCACCTGGTCGAAAATCTGTGCAACAACACATATTACCTTACTTATGACCACTACTCAGATTCACCTCACAGAGTATGATTTTGCTACTGCAAAAGACCACTGGAACTGACCCCTAAAATATCAACACAAATGCTGTGGTCACTAAGATTGACATATGTAAATAAGCCGATTTGAGCTTAGATCTAGTCTCAAGTGGGCAATTATATGTACAAAACTGAATATCAAAACAGTAACAGAAGAAAAAGCAGAAATCTAAGTAAACTACCACAAAATCATTTTTGTTTTACATAAAACTTACACTAAAAAAAGCAATAAATCATCAGAAACTACCATCAGTTAACACTGCATACAAAACAGACAGCATAATATTTTTTTCATAAACAATATCTAGTCTCAAGCGAGACTATCAAAAATTGCCAAGGCTGACTATATTTCAAGTCATCCCAGCAGGGTATTGGGTAAAGTTTTCAATCAGCAATAATCGCGTCTCAGATTAACCTCATAGACTACGATATTGCCTCTACAAAAGAATGCTAGAAATGACCACAAGCACAAAGGCACACATTTTGTCCTGAGAACTTCAGGGATGGTGACCAATTCTGCAGTATATGCAAATGAGATCAACTGGGATTTGGGTCAGATCCCACCTGGTCGAAAATCTGTGCAACAACACATATTACCTTACTTATGACAACTACTCAGATTCACCTCAGAGTATGATTTTGCTACTGCAAAAGACCACTGGAACTGACCCCTAAAATATCAACACAAATGCTGCGGTCACTAAGATTGACATATGTAAATAAGCCGATTTGAGCTTAGATCTAGTCTCAAGTGGGCAATTATATGTACAAAACTGAATATCAAAACAGTAACAGAAGAAAAAGCAGAAATCTAAGTAAACTACCACAAAATCATTTTTGTCTTACATAAAACTTACACTAAAAAAAAACAATATCAAAAATTGCCAAGGCTGACTATATTTCAAGTCATCCCAGCAGGGTATTGGGTAAAGTTTTCAATCAGCAATAATCGCGTCTCAGATTAACCTCATAGACTACGATATTGCCTTTGCAAAAGAATGCTAGAAATGACCACAAGCACAAAGGCACACATTTTGTCCTGAGAACTTCAGGGATGGTGACCAATTCTGCAGTATATGCAAATGAGATCAACTGGGATTTGGGTCAGATCCCACCTGGTCGAAAATCTGTGCAACAACACATATTACCTTACTTATGACCACTACTCAGATTCACCTCACAGAGTATGATTTTGCTACTGCAAAAGACCACTGGAACTGACCCCTAAAATATCAACACAAATGCTGTGGTCACTAAGATTAACATATGTAAATAAGCCGATTTGAGCTTAGATCTAGTCTCAAGTGGGCAATTATATGTACAAAACTGAATATCAAAACAGTAACAGAAGAAAAAGCAGAAATCTAAGTAAACTACCACAAAATCATTTTTGTTTTATATAAAACTTACACTAAAAAAAACAATAAATCATCAGAAACTACCATCAGTTAACACTGCATACAAAACAGACAGCATAATATTTTTTTCATAAACAATATCTAGTCTCAAGCGAGACTATCAAAAATTGCCAAGGCTGACTATATTTCAAGTCATCCCAGCAGGGTATTGGGTAAAGTTTTCAATCAGCAATAATCACGTCTCGGATTAACCTCATAGACTACGATATTGCCTCTGCGAAAGAATGCTAGAAACGACCACAAGCACAAAGGCACACATTTTGTCCTGAGAACTTCAGGGATGGTGACCAATTCTGCAGTATATGCAAATGAGATCAACTGGGATTTGGGTCAGATCCCACCTGGTCGAAAATCTGTGCAACAACACATATTACCTTACTTATGACCACTACTCAGATTCACCTCACAGAGTATGATTTTGCTACTGCAAAAGACCACTGGAACTGACCCCTAAAATATCAACACAAATGCTGTGGTCACTAAGATTGACATATGTAAATAAGCCGATTTGAGCTTAGATCTAGTCTCAAGTGGGCAATTATATGTACAAAACTGAATATCAAAACAGTAACAGAAGAAAAAGCAGAAATCTAAGTAAACTACCACAAAATCATTTTTGTTTTACATAAAACTTACACTAAAAGAAACAATAAATCATCAGAAACTACCATCAGTTAACACTGCATACAAAACAGACAGCGTAATCTTTTTTTCATAAACAATATCTAGTCTCAAGCGAGACTATCAAAAATTGCCAAGGCTGACTATATTTCAAGTCATCCCAGCAGAGTATTGGGTAAAGTTTTCAATCAGCAATAATCGCGTCTCGGATTAACCTCATAGACTACGATATTGCCTCTGCGAAAGAATGCTAGAAACGACCACAAGCACAAAGGCACACATTTTGTCCTGAGAACTTCAGGGATGGTGACCTATTCTGCAGTATATGCAAATGAGATCAACTGGGATTTGGGTCAGATCCCACCTGGTCGAAAATCTGTGCAACAACACATATTACCTTACTTATGACAACTACTCAGATTCACCTCAGAGTATGATTTTGCTACTGCAAAAGACCACTGGAACTGACCCCTAAAATATCAACACAAATGCTGCGGTCACTAAGATTGACATATGTAAATAAGCCGATTTGAGCTTAGATCTAGTCTCAAGTGGGCAATTATATGTACAAAACTGAATATCAAAACAGTAACAGAAGAAAAAGCAGAAATCTAAGTAAACTACCACAAAATCATTTTTGTTTTACATAAAACTTACACTAAAAAAAACAATAAATCATCAGAAACTACCATCAGTTAACACTGCATACAAAACAGACAGCGTAATCTTTTTTTCATAAACAATATCTAGTCTCAAGCGAGACTATCAAAAATTGCCAAGGCTGACTATATTTCAAGTCATCCCAGCAGAGTATTGGGTAAAGTTTTCAATCAGCAATAATCGCGTCTCGGATTAACCTCATAGACTACGATATTGCCTCTGCGAAAGAATGCTAGAAACGACCACAAGCACAAAGGCACACATTTTGTCCTGAGAACTTCAGGGATGGTGACCTATTCTGCAGTATATGCAAATGAGATCAACTGGGATTTGGGTCAGATCCCACCTGGTCGAAAATCTGTGCAACAACACATATTACCTTACTTATGACCACTACTCAGATTCACCTCACAGAGTATGATTTTGCAACTGCAAAAGACCACTGGAACTGACCCCTAAAATATCAACACAAATGCTGTGGTCACTAAGATTGACATATGTAAATAAGCCGATTTGAGCTTAGATCTAGTCTCAAGTGGGCAATTATATGTACAAAACTGAATATCAAAACAGTAACAGAAGAAAAAGCAGAAATCTAAGTAAACTACCACAAAATCATTTTTGTTTTACATAAAACTTACACTAAAAAAAACAATAAATCATCAGAAACTACCATCAGTTAACATTGCATACAAAACAGACAGCGTAATCTTTTTTTCATAAACAATATCTAGTCTCAAGCGAGACTATCAAAAATTGCCAAGGCTGACTATATTTCAAGTCATCTCAGCAGGGTATTGGGTAAAGTTTTCAATCAGCAATAATCGCGTCTCGGATTAACCTCATAGACTACGATATTGCCTCTGCGAAAGAATGCTAGAAACGACCACAAGCACAAAGGCACACATTTTGTCCTGAGAACTTCAGGGATGGTGACCTATTCTGCAGTATATGGAAATGAGATCAACTGGGATTTGGGTCAGATCCCACCTGGTCGAAAATCTGTGCAACAACACATATTACCTTACTTATGACAACTACTCAGATTCACCTCAGAGTATGATTTTGCTACTGCAAAAGACCACTGGAACTGACCCCTAAAATATCAACACAAATGCTGCGGTCACTAAGATTGACATATGTAAATAAGCCGATTTGAGCTTAGATCTAGTCTCAAGTGGGCAATTATATGTACAAAACTGAATATCAAAACAGGAACAGAAGAAAAAGCAGAAATCTAAGTAAACTACCACAAAATCATTTTTGTTTTACATAAAACTTACACTAAAAAAAACAATAAATCATCAGAAACTACCATCAGCTTACATTGCATACAAAACAGACAGCGTAATCTTTTTTTCATGAACAATATCTAGTCTCAAGCGAGACTATCAAAAATTGCCAAGGCTGACTATATTTCAAGTCATCCCAGCAGGGTATTGGGTAAAGTTTTCAATCAGCAATAATCGCGTCTCGGATTAACCTCATAGACTACGATATTGCCTCTGCGAAAGAATGCTAGAAACAACCACAAGCACAAAGGCACACATTTTGTCCTGAGAACTTCAGGGATGGTGACCTATTCTGCAGTATATGCAAATGAGATCAACTGGGATTTGGGTCAGATCCCACCTGGTCGAAAATCTGTGCAACAACACATATTACCTTACTTATGACAACTACTCAGATTCACCTCAGAGTATGATTTTGCTACTGCAAAAGACCACTGGAACTGACCCCTAAAATATCAACACAAATGCTGCGGTCACTAAGATTGACATATGTAAATAAGCCGATTTGAGCTTAGATCTAGTCTCAAGTGGGCAATTATATGTACAAAACTGAATATCAAAACAATAACAGAAGAAAAAGCAGAAATCTAAGTAAACTACCACAAAAGCATTTTTGTTTTACATAAAACTTGCACTAAAAAAAAACAATATCAAAAATTGCCAAGGCTGACTATATTTCAAGTCATCCCAGCAGAGTATTGGGTAAAGTTTTCAATCAGCAATAATCGCGTCTCAGATTAACCTCATAGACTACGATATTGCCTCTGCAAAAGAATGCTAGAAATGACCACAAGCACAAAGGCACACATTTTGTCCTGAGAACTTCAGAGATGGTGACCAATTCTGCAGTATATGCAAATGAGATCAACTGGGATTTGGGTCAGATCCCACCTGGTCGAAAATCTGTGCAACAACACATTTTACCTTACTTATGACCACTACTCAGATTCACCTCACAGAGTATGATTTTGCTACTGCAAAAGACCACTGGAACTGACCCCTAAAATATCAACACAAATGCTGCGGTCACTAAGATTGACATATGTAAATAAGCCGATTTGAGCTTAGATCTAGTCTCAAGTGGGCAATTATATGTACAAAACTGAATATCAAAACAGTAACAGAAGAAAAAGCAGAAATCTAAGTAAACTACCACAAAATCATTTTTGTTTTACATAAAACTTACACTAAAAAAAACAATAAATCATCAGAAACTACCATCAGTTAACACTGCATACAAAACAGACAGCGTAATCTTTTTTTCATAAACAATATCTAGTCTCAAGCGAGACTATCAAAAATTGCCAAGGCTGACTATATTTCAAGTCATCTCAGCAGGGTATTGGGTAAAGTTTTCAATCAGCAATAATCGCGTCTCGGATTAACCTCATAGACTACGATATTGCCTCTGCGAAAGAATGCTAGAAACGACCACAAGCACAAAGGCACACATTTTGTCCTGAGAACTTCAGGGATGGTGACCTATTCTGCAGTATATGGAAATGAGATCAACTGGGATTTGGGTCAGATCCCACCTGGTCGAAAATCTGTGCAACAACACATATTACCTTACTTATGACAACTACTCAGATTCACCTCAGAGTATGATTTTGCTACTGCAAAAGACCACTGGAACTGACCCCTAAAATATCAACACAAATGCTGCGGTCACTAAGATTGACATATGTAAATAAGCCGATTTGAGCTTAGATCTAGTCTCAAGTGGGCAATTATATGTACAAAACTGAATATCAAAACAGGAACAGAAGAAAAAGCAGAAATCTAAGTAAACTACCACAAAATCATTTTTGTTTTACATAAAACTTACACTAAAAAAAACAATAAATCATCAGAAACTACCATCAGCTTACATTGCATACAAAACAGACAGCGTAATCTTTTTTTCATGAACAATATCTAGTCTCAAGCGAGACTATCAAAAATTGCCAAGGCTGACTATATTTCAAGTCATCCCAGCAGGGTATTGGGTAAAGTTTTCAATCAGCAATAATCGCGTCTCGGATTAACCTCATAGACTACGATATTGCCTCTGCGAAAGAATGCTAGAAACAACCACAAGCACAAAGGCACACATTTTGTCCTGAGAACTTCAGGGATGGTGACCTATTCTGCAGTATATGCAAATGAGATCAACTGGGATTTGGGTCAGATCCCACCTGGTCGAAAATCTGTGCAACAACACATATTACCTTACTTATGACAACTACTCAGATTCACCTCAGAGTATGATTTTGCTACTGCAAAAGACCACTGGAACTGACCCCTAAAATATCAACACAAATGCTGCGGTCACTAAGATTGACATATGTAAATAAGCCGATTTGAGCTTAGATCTAGTCTCAAGTGGGCAATTATATGTACAAAACTGAATATCAAAACAATAACAGAAGAAAAAGCAGAAATCTAAGTAAACTACCACAAAAGCATTTTTGTTTTACATAAAACTTGCACTAAAAAAAAACAATATCAAAAATTGCCAAGGCTGACTATATTTCAAGTCATCCCAGCAGAGTATTGGGTAAAGTTTTCAATCAGCAATACTCGCGTCTCAGATTAACCTCATAGACTACGATATTGCCTCTGCAAAAGAATGCTAGAAATGACCACAAGCACAAAGGCACACATTTTGTCCTGAGAACTTCAGAGATGGTGACCAATTCTGCAGTATATGCAAATGAGATCAACTGGGATTTGGGTCAGATCCCACCTGGTCGAAAATCTGTGCAACAACACATTTTACCTTACTTATGACCACTACTCAGATTCACCTCACAGAGTATGATTTTGCTACTGCAAAAGACCACTGGAACTGACCCCTAAAATATCAACACAAATGCTGCGGTCACTAAGATTGACATATGTAAATAAGCCGATTTGAGCTTAGATCTAGTCTCAAGTGGGCAATTATATGTACAAAACTGAATATCAAAACAGTAACAGAAGAAAAAGCAGAAATCTAAGTAAACTACCACAAAATCATTTTTGTCTTACATAAAACTTACACTAAAAAAAAACAATATCAAAAATTGCCAAGGCTGACTATATTTCAAGTCATCCCAGCTGGGTATTGGGTAAAGTTTTCAATCAGCAATAATCGCGTCTCAGATTAACCTCATAGACTACGATATTGCCTCTGCAAAAGAATGCTAGAAATGACCACAAGCACAAAGGCACACATTTTGTCCTGAGAACTTCAGGGATGGTGACCAATTCTGCAGTATATGCAAATGAGATCAACTGGGATTTGGGTCAGATCCCACCTGGTCGAAAATCTGTGCAACAACACATATTACCTTACTTATGACCACTACTCAGATTCACCTCACAGAGTATGATTTTGCTACTGCAAAAGACCACTGGAACTGACCCCTAAAATATCAACACAAATGCTGTGGTCACTAAGATTAACATATGTAAATAAGCCGATTTGAGCTTAGATCTAGTCTCAAGTGGGCAATTATATGTACAAAACTGAATATCAAAACAGTAACAGAAGAAAAAGCAGAAATCTAAGTAAACTACCACAAAATCATTTTTGTTTTACATAAAACTTACACTAAAAGAAACAATAAATCATCAGAAACTACCATCAGCTAACACTGCATACAAAACAGACAGCGTAATCTTTTTTTCATAAACAATATCTAGTCTCAAGCGAGACTATCAAAAATTGCCAAGGCTGACTATATTTCAAGTCATCCCAGCAGAGTATTGGGTAAAGTTTTCAATCAGCAATAATCGCGTCTCGGATTAACCTCATAGACTACGATATTGCCTCTGCGAAAGAATGCTAGAAACGACCACAAGCACAAAGGCACACATTTTGTCCTGAGAACTTCAGGGATGGTGACCTATTCTGCAGTATATGCAAATGAGATCAACTGGGATTTGGGTCAGATCCCACCTGGTCGAAAATCTGTGCAACAACACATATTACCTTACTTATGACAACTACTCAGATTCACCTCAGAGTATGATTTTGCTACTGCAAAAGACCACTGGAACTGACCCCTAAAATATCAACACAAATGCTGCGGTCACTAAGATTGACATATGTAAATAAGCCGATTTGAGCTTAGATCTAGTCTCAAGTGGGCAATTATATGTACAAAACTGAATATCAAAACAGTAACAGAAGAAAAAGCAGAAATCTAAGTAAACTACCACAAAATCATTTTTGTTTTACATAAAACTTACACTAAAAAAAACAATAAATCATCAGAAACTACCATCAGTTAACACTGCATACAAAACAGACAGCGTAATCTTTTTTTCATAAACAATATCTAGTCTCAAGCGAGACTATCAAAAATTGCCAAGGCTGACTATATTTCAAGTCATCCCAGCAGAGTATTGGGTAAAGTTTTCAATCAGCAATAATCGCGTCTCGGATTAACCTCATAGACTACGATATTGCCTCTGTGAAAGAATGCTAGAAACGACCACAAGCACAAAGGCACACATTTTGTCCTGAGAACTTCAGGGATGGTGACCTATTCTGCAGTATATGCAAATGAGATCAACTGGGATTTGGGTCAGATCCCACCTGGTCGAAAATCTGTGCAACAACACATATTACCTTACTTATGACCACTACTCAGATTCACCTCACAGAGTATGATTTTGCAACTGCAAAAGACCACTGGAACTGACCCCTAAAATATCAACACAAATGCTGTGGTCACTAAGATTGACATATGTAAATAAGCCGATTTGAGCTTAGATCTAGTCTCAAGTGGGCAATTATATGTACAAAACTGAATATCAAAACAGTAACAGAAGAAAAAGCAGAAATCTAAGTAAACTACCACAAAATCATTTTTGTTTTACATAAAACTTACACTAAAAAAAACAATAAATCATCAGAAACTACCATCAGTTAACACTGCATACAAAACAGACAGCGTAATCTTTTTTTCATAAACAATATCTAGTCTCAAGCGAGACTATCAAAAATTGCCAAGGCTGACTATATTTCAAGTCATCTCAGCAGGGTATTGGGTAAAGTTTTCAATCAGCAATAATCGCGTCTCGGATTAACCTCATAGACTACGATATTGCCTCTGCGAAAGAATGCTAGAAACGACCACAAGCACAAAGGCACACATTTTGTCCTGAGAACTTCAGGGATGGTGACCTATTCTGCAGTATATGGAAATGAGATCAACTGGGATTTGGGTCAGATCCCACCTGGTCGAAAATCTGTGCAACAACACATATTACCTTACTTATGACAACTACTCAGATTCACCTCAGAGTATGATTTTGCTACTGCAAAAGACCACTGGAACTGACCCCTAAAATATCAACACAAATGCTGCGGTCACTAAGATTGACATATGTAAATAAGCCGATTTGAGCTTAGATCTAGTCTCAAGTGGGCAATTATATGTACAAAACTGAATATCAAAACAGGAACAGAAGAAAAAGCAGAAATCTAAGTAAACTACCACAAAATCATTTTTGTTTTACATAAAACTTACACTAAAAAAAACAATAAATCATCAGAAACTACCATCAGCTTACATTGCATACAAAACAGACAGCGTAATCTTTTTTTCATGAACAATATCTAGTCTCAAGCGAGACTATCAAAAATTGCCAAGGCTGACTATATTTCAAGTCATCCCAGCAGGGTATTGGGTAAAGTTTTCAATCAGCAATAATCGCGTCTCGGATTAACCTCATAGACTACGATATTGCCTCTGCGAAAGAATGCTAGAAACAACCACAAGCACAAAGGCACACATTTTGTCCTGAGAACTTCAGGGATGGTGACCTATTCTGCAGTATATGCAAATGAGATCAACTGGGATTTGGGTCAGATCCCACCTGGTCGAAAATCTGTGCAACAACACATATTACCTTACTTATGACAACTACTCAGATTCACCTCAGAGTATGATTTTGCTACTGCAAAAGACCACTGGAACTGACCCCTAAAATATCAACACAAATGCTGCGGTCACTAAGATTGACATATGTAAATAAGCCGATTTGAGCTTAGATCTAGTCTCAAGTGGGCAATTATATGTACAAAACTGAATATCAAAACAATAACAGAAGAAAAAGCAGAAATCTAAGTAAACTACCACAAAAGCATTTTCGTTTTACATAAAACTTGCACTAAAAAAAAACAATATCAAAAATTGCCAAGGCTGACTATATTTCAAGTCATCCCAGCAGAGTATTGGGTAAAGTTTTCAATCAGCAATAATCGCGTCTCAGATTAACCTCATAGACTACGATATTGCCTCTGCAAAAGAATGCTAGAAATGACCACAAGCACAAAGGCACACATTTTGTCCTGAGAACTTCAGAGATGGTGACCAATTCTGCAGTATATGCAAATGAGATCAACTGGGATTTGGGTCAGATCCCACCTGGTCGAAAATCTGTGCAACAACACATTTTACCTTACTTATGACCACTACTCAGATTCACCTCACAGAGTATGATTTTGCTACTGCAAAAGACCACTGGAACTGACCCCTAAAATATCAACACAAATGCTGTGGTCACTAAGATTGACATATGTAAATAAGCCGATTTGAGCTTAGATCTAGTCTCAAGTGGGCAATTATATGTACAAAACTGAATATCAAAACAGTAACAGAAGAAAAAGCAGAAATCTAAGTGAACTACTACAAAATCATTTTTGTTTTACATAAAACTTACACAAAAAAAAAACAATAAATCATCAGAAACTACCATCAGTTAACACTGCATACAAAACAGACGGCGTAATCTTTCTTTCATAAACAATATCTAGTCTCAAGCGAGACTATCTAAAATTGCCAAGAGTGACTATATTTCAAGTCATCCCAGCAGGGTATTGGGTAAAGTTTTCAATCAGCAATAATCGCGTCTCAGATTAACCTCATAGACTACGATATTGCCTCTGCAAAAGAATGCTAGAAATGACCACAAGCACAAAGGCACACATTTTGTCCTGAGAACTTCAGGGATGGTGACCAATTCTGCAGTATATGCAAATGAGATCAACTGGGATTTGGGTCAGATCCCACCTGGTCGAAAATCTGTGCAACAACACATATTACCTTACTTATGACAACTACTCAGATTCACCTCAGAGTATGATTTTGCTACTGCAAAAGACCACTGGAACTGACCCCTAAAATATCAACACAAATGCTGCGGTCACTAAGATTGACATATGTAAATAAGCCGATTTGAGCTTAGATCTAGTCTCAAGTGGGCAATTATATGTACAAAACTGAATATCAAAACAGTAACAGAAGAAAAAGCAGAAATTTAAGTAAACTACCACAAAATCATTTTTGTTTTACATAAAACTTACACTAAAAAAAAACAATATCAAAAAATGCCAAGGCTAACTATATTTCAAGTCATCCCAGCAGGGTATTGAGTAAAGTTTTCAATCAGCAATAATAGCGTCTCAGATTAACCTCATAGACTACGATATTGCCTCTGCAAAAGAATGCTAGAAATGACCACAAGCACAAAGGCACACATTTTGTCCTGAGAACTTCAGGGATGGTGACCAATTCTGCAGTATATGCAAATGAGATCAACTGGGATTTGGGTCAGATCCCACCTGGTCGAAAATCTGTGCAACAACACATATTACCTTACTTATGACCACTACTCAGATTCACCTCACAGAGTATGATTTTGCTACTGCAAAAGACCACTGGAACTGACCCGTAAAATATCAACACAAATGCTGTGGTCACTAAGATTAACATATGTAAATAAGCCGATTTGAGCTTAGATCTAGTCTCAAGTGGGCAATTATATGTACAAAACTGAATATCAAAACAGTAACAGAAGAAAAAGCAGAAATCTAAGTAAACTACCACAAAATCATTTTTGTTTTACATAAAACTTACACTAAAAAAAACAATAAATCATCAGAAACTACCATCAGTTAACACTGCATACAAAACAGACAGCATAATATTTTTTTCATAAACAATATCTAGTCTCAAGCGAGACTATCAAAAATTGCCAAGGCTGACTATATTTCAAGTCATCCCAGCAGGGTATTGGGTAAAGTTTTCAATCAGCAATAATCGCGTCTCGGATTAACCTCATAGACTACGATATTGCCTCTGCGAAAGAATGCTAGAAACAACCACAAGCACAAAGGCACACATTTTGTCCTGAGAACTTCAGGGATGGTGACCTATTCTGCAGTATATGCAAATGAGATCAACTGGGATTTGGGTCAGATCCCACCTGGTCGAAAATCTGTGCAACAACACATATTACCTTACTTATGACAACTACTCAGATTCACCTCAGAGTATGATTTTGCTACTGCAAAAGACCACTGGAACTGACCCCTAAAATATCAACACAAATGCTGCGGTCACTAAGATTGACATATGTAAATAAGCCGATTTGAGCTTAGATCTAGTCTCAAGTGGGCAATTATATGTACAAAACTGAATATCAAAACAATAACAGAAGAAAAAGCAGAAATCTAAGTAAACTACCACAAAAGCATTTTTGTTTTACATAAAACTTGCACTAAAAAAAAACAATATCAAAAATTGCCAAGGCTGACTATATTTCAAGTCATCCCAGCAGAGTATTGGGTAAAGTTTTCAATCAGCAATAATCGCGTCTCAGATTAACCTCATAGACTACGATATTGCCTCTGCAAAAGAATGCTAGAAATGACCACAAGCACAAAGGCACACATTTTGTCCTGAGAACTTCAGAGATGGTGACCAATTCTGCAGTATATGCAAATGAGATCAACTGGGATTTGGGTCAGATCCCACCTGGTCGAAAATCTGTGCAACAACACATTTTACCTTACTTATGACCACTACTCAGATTCACCTCACAGAGTATGATTTTGCTACTGCAAAAGACCACTGGAACTGACCCCTAAAATATCAACACAAATGCTGTGGTCACTAAGATTGACATATGTAAATAAGCCGATTTGAGCTTAGATCTAGTCTCAAGTGGGCAATTATATGTACAAAACTGAATATCAAAACAGTAACAGAAGAAAAAGCAGAAATCTAAGTGAACTACCACAAAATCATTTTTGTTTTACATAAAACTTACACAAAAAAAAAACAATAAATCATCAGAAACTACCATCAGTTAACACTGCATACAAAACAGACGGCGTAATCTTTCTTTCATAAACAATATCTAGTCTCAAGCGAGACTATCTAAAATTGCCAAGAGTGACTATATTTCAAGTCATCCCAGCAGGGTATTGGGTAAAGTTTTCAATCAGCAATAATCGCGTCTCAGATTAACCTCATAGACTACGATATTGCCTCTGCAAAAGAATGCTAGAAATGACCACAAGCACAAAGGCACACATTTTGTCCTGAGAACTTCAGGGATGGTGACCAATTCTGCAGTATATGCAAATGAGATCAACTGGGATTTGGGTCAGATCCCACCTGGTCGAAAATCTGTGCAACAACACATATTACCTTACTTATGACAACTACTCAGATTCACCTCAGAGTATGATTTTGCTACTGCAAAAGACCACTGGAACTGACCCCTAAAATATCAACACAAATGCTGCGGTCACTAAGATTGACATATGTAAATAAGCCGATTTGAGCTTAGATCTAGTCTCAAGTGGGCAATTATATGTACAAAACTGAATATCAAAACAGTAACAGAAGAAAAAGCAGAAATTTAAGTAAACTACCACAAAATCATTTTTGTTTTACATAAAACTTACACTAAAAAAAAACAATATCAAAAAATGCCAAGGCTAACTATATTTCAAGTCATCCCAGCAGGGTATTGAGTAAAGTTTTCAATCAGCAATAATAGCGTCTCAGATTAACCTCATAGACTACGATATTGCCTCTGCAAAAGAATGCTAGAAATGACCACAAGCACAAAGGCACACATTTTGTCCTGAGAACTTCAGGGATGGTGACCAATTCTGCAGTATATGCAAATGAGATCAACTGGGATTTGGGTCAGATCCCACCTGGTCGAAAATCTGTGCAACAACACATATTACCTTACTTATGACCACTACTCAGATTCACCTCAGAGTATGATTTTGCTACTGCAAAAGACCACTGGAACTGACCCCTAAAATATCAACACAAATGCTGTGGTCACTAAGATTGACATATGTAAATAAGCCGATTTGAGCTTAGATCTAGTCTCAAGTGGGCAATTATATGTACAAAACTGAAGATCAAAACAGTAACAGAAGAAAAAGCAGAAATCTAAGTAAACTACCACAAAATCATTTTTGTTTTACATAAAACTTACACTAAAAAAAACAATAAATCATCAGAAACTACCATCAGTTAACACTGCATACAAAACAGACAGCGTAATCTTTTTTTCATAAACAATATCTAGTCTCAAGCGAGACTATCAAAAATTGCCAAGGCTGACTATATTTCAAGTCATCTCAGCAGGGCATTGGGTAAAGTTTTCAATCAGCAATAATCGCGTCTCGGATTAACCTCATAGACTACGATATTGCCTCTGCGAAAGAATGCTAGAAACAACCACAAGCACAAAGGCACACATTTTGTCCTGATAACTTCAGGGATGGTGACCTATTCTGCAGTATATGCAAATGAGATCAACTGGGATTTGGGTCAGATCCCACCTGGTCGAAAATCTGTGCAACAACACATATTACCTTACTTATGACAACTACTCAGATTCACCTCAGAGTATGATTTTGCTACTGCAAAAGACCACTGGAACTGACCCCTAAAATATCAACACAAATGCTGCGGTCACTAAGATTGACATATGTAAATAAGCCGATTTGAGCTTAGATCTAGTCTCAAGTGGGCAATTATATGTACAAAACTGAATATCAAAACAGTAACAGAAGAAAAAGCAGAAATGTAAGTAAACTACCACAAAACCATTTTTGTTTTACATAAAACTTACACTAAAAAAAACAATATCAAAAATTGCCAAGGCTGACTTTATTTCAAGTCATCCCAGCAGGGTATTGGGTAAAGTTTTCAATCAGCAAAAATCGCGTCTCAGATTAACCTCATAGACTACGATATTGCCTCTGCAAAAGAATGCTAGAAATGACCACAAGCACAAAGGCACACATTTTGTCCTGAGAACTTCAGGGATGGTGACCAATTCTGCAGTATATGCAAATGAGATCAACTGGGATTTGGGTCAGATCCCACCTGGTCGAAAATCTGTGCAACAACACATTTTACCTTACTTATGACCACTACTCAGATTCACCTCAGAGTATGATTTTGCTACTGCAAAAGACCACTGGAACTGACCCCTAAAATATCAACACAAATGCTGTGGTCACTAAGATTGACATATGTAAATAAGCCGATTTGAGCTTAGATCTAGTCTCAAGTGGGCAATTATATGTACAAAACTGAAGATCAAAACAGTAACAGAAGAAAAAGCAGAAATCTAAGTAAACTACCACAAAATCATTTTTGTTTTACATAAAACTTACACTAAAAAAAACAATAAATCATCAGAAACTACCATCAGTTAACACTGCATACAAAACAGACAGCGTAATCTTTTTTTCATAAACAATATCTAGTC
Organism: Hoplias malabaricus; assembly: GCF_029633855.1. Lineage (NCBI taxonomy): Eukaryota > Metazoa > Chordata > Actinopteri > Characiformes > Erythrinidae > Hoplias > Hoplias malabaricus. The sequence goes on along the minus strand of NC_089803.1, from coordinate 19,839,266 downwards.
TCAAGCGAGACTATCAAAAATTGCCAAGGCTGACTATATTTCAAGTCATCTCAGCAGGGCATTGGGTAAAGTTTTCAATCAGCAATAATCGCGTCTCGGATTAACCTCATAGACTACGATATTGCCTCTGCGAAAGAATGCTAGAAACAACCACAAGCACAAAGGCACACATTTTGTCCTGATAACTTCAGGGATGGTGACCTATTCTGCAGTATATGCAAATGAGATCAACTGGGATTTGGGTCAGATCCCACCTGGTCGAAAATCTGTGCAACAACACATATTACCTTACTTATGACAACTACTCAGATTCACCTCAGAGTATGATTTTGCTACTGCAAAAGACCACTGGAACTGACCCCTAAAATATCAACACAAATGCTGCGGTCACTAAGATTGACATATGTAAATAAGCCGATTTGAGCTTAGATCTAGTCTCAAGTGGGCAATTATATGTACAAAACTGAATATCAAAACAGTAACAGAAGAAAAAGCAGAAATGTAAGTAAACTACCACAAAACCATTTTTGTTTTACATAAAACTTACACTAAAAAAAAACAATATCAAAAATTGCCAAGGCTGACTTTATTTCAAGTCATCCCAGCAGGGTATTGGGTAAAGTTTTCAATCAGCAATAATCGCGTCTCAGATTAACCTCATAGACTACGATATTGCCTCTGCAAAAGAATGCTAGAAATGACCACAAGCACAAAGGCACACATTTTGTCCTGAGAACTTCAGGGATGGTGACCAATTCTGCAGTATATGCAAATGAGATCAACTGGGATTTGGGTCAGATCCCACCTGGTCGAAAATCTGTGCAACAACACATTTTACCTTACTTATGACCACTACTCAGATTCACCTCACAGAGTATGATTTTGCTACTGCAAAAGACCACTGGAACTGACCCCTAAAATATCAACACAAATGCTGTGGTCACTAAGATTGACATATGTAAATAAGCCGATTTGAGCTTAGATCTAGTCTCAAGTGGGCAATTATATGTACAAAACTGAATATCAAAACAGTAACAGAAGAAAAAGCAGAAATCTAAGTAAACTACCACAAAATCATTTTTGTTTTACATAAAACTTACACTAAAAAAAACAATAAATCATCAGAAACTACCATCAGTTAACACTGCATACAAAACAGACAGCGTAATCTTTTTTTCATAAACAATATCTAGTCTCAAGCGAGACTATCAAAAATTGCCAAGGCTGACTATATTTCAAGTCATCCCAGCAGGGTATTGGGTAAAGTTTTCAATCAGCAATAATCGCGTCTCGGATTAACCTCATAGACTACGATATTGCCTCTGCGAAAGAATGCTAGAAACAACCACAAGCACAAAGGCACACATTTTGTCCTGAGAACTTCAGGGATGGTGACCTATTCTGCAGTATATGCAAATGAGATCAACTGGGATTTGGGTCAGATCCCACCTGGTCGAAAATCTGTGCAACAACACATATTACCTTACTTATGACAACTACTCAGATTCACCTCAGAGTATGATTTTGCTACTGCAAAAGACCACTGGAACTGACCCCTAAAATATCAACACAAATGCTGCGGTCACTAAGATTGACATATGTAAATAAGCCGATTTGAGCTTAGATCTAGTCTCAAGTGGGCAATTATATGTACAAAACTGAATATCAAAACAGTAACAGAAGAAAAAGCAGAAATCTAAGTAAACTACCACAAAATCATTTTTGTTTTACATAAAACTTACACTAAAAAAAAAACAATATCAAAAATTGCCAAGGCTGACTATATTTCAAGTCATCCCAGCAGGGTATTGGGTAAAGTTTTCAATCAGCAATAATCGCGTCTCAGATTAACCTCATAGACTACGATATTGCCTCTGCAAAAGAATGCTAGAAATGACCACAAGCACAAAGGCACACATTTTGTCCTGAGAACTTCAGGGATGGTGACCAATTCTGCAGTATATGCAAATGAGATCAACTGGGATTTGGGTCAGATCCCACCTGGTCGAAAATCTGTGCAACAACACATATTACCTTACTTATGACAACTACTCAGATTCACCTCAGAGTATGATTTTGCTACTGCAAAAGACCACTGGAACTGACCCCTAAAATATCAACACAAATGCTGCGGTCACTAAGATTGACATATGTAAATAAGCCGATTTGAGCTTAGATCTAGTCTCAAGTGGGCAATTATATGTACAAAACTGAATATCAAAACAGTAACAGAAGAAAAAGCAGAAATTTAAGTAAACTACCACAAAATCATTTTTGTTTTACATAAAACTTACACTAAAAAAAAACAATATCAAAAATTGCCAAGGCTAACTATATTTCAAGTCATCCCAGCAGGGTATTGAGTAAAGTTTTCAATCAGCAATAATAGCGTCTCAGATTAACCTCATAGACTACGATATTGCCTCTGCAAAAGAATGCTAGAAATGACCACAAGCACAAAGGCACACATTTTGTCCTGAGAACTTCAGGGATGGTGACCAATTCTGCAGTATATGCAAATGAGATCAACTGGGATTTGGGTCAGATCCCACCTGGTCGAAAATCTGTGCAACAACACATATTACCTTACTTATGACCACTACTCAGATTCACCTCAGAGTATGATTTTGCTACTGCAAAAGACCACTGGAAGTGACCCCTAAAATATCAACACAAATGCTGTGGTCACTAAGATTGACATATGTAAATAAGCCGATTTGAGCTTAGATCTAGTCTCAAGTGGGCAATTATATGTACAAAACTGAATATCAAAACAGTAACAGAAGAAAAAGCAGAAATCTAAGTGAACTACCACAAAATCATTTTTGTTTTACATAAAACTTACACAAAAAAAAAACAATAAATCATCAGAAACTACCATCAGTTAACACTGCATACAAAACAGACGGCGTAATCTTTCTTTCATAAACAATATCTAGTCTCAAGCGAGACTATCTAAAACTGCCAAGGGTGACTATATTTCAAGTCATCCCAGCAGGGTATTGGGTAAAGTTTTCAATCAGCAATAATCGCGTCTCAGATTAACCTCATAGACTACGATATTACCTCTGCAAAAGAATGCTAGAAATGACCACAAGCACAAAGGCACACATTTTGTCCTGAGAACTTCAGGGATGGTGACCAATTCTGCAGTATATGCAAATGAGATCAACTGGGATTTGGGTCAGATCCCACCTGGTCGAAAATCTGTGCAACAACACATATTACCTTACTTATGACAACTACTCAGATTCACCTCAGAGTATGATTTTGCTACTGCAAAAGACCACTGGAACTGACCCCTAAAATATCAACACAAATGCTGCGGTCACTAAGATTGACATATGTAAATAAGCCGATTTGAGCTTAGATCTAGTCTCAAGTGGGCAATTATATGTACAAAACTGAATATCAAAACAGGAACAGAAGAAAAAGCAGAAATCTAAGTAAACTACCACAAAATCATTTTTGTTTTACATAAAACTTACACTAAAAAAAACAATAAATCATCAGAAACTACCATCAGTTTACATTGCATACAAAACAGACAGCGTAATCTTTTTTTCATGAACAATATCTAGTCTCAAGCGAGACTATCAAAAATTGCCAAGGCTGACTATATTTCAAGTCATCCCAGCAGGGTATTGGGTAAAGTTTTCAATCAGCAATAATCGCGTCTCGGATTAACCTCATAGACTACGATATTGCCTCTGCGAAAGAATGCTAGAAACAACCACAAGCACAAAGGCACACATTTTGTCCTGAGAACTTCAGGGATGGTGACCTATTCTGCAGTATATGCAAATGAGATCAACTGGGATTTGGGTCAGATCCCACCTGGTCGAAAATCTGTGCAACAACACATATTACCTTACTTATGACAACTACTCAGATTCACCTCAGAGTATGATTTTGCTACTGCAAAAGACCACTGGAACTGACCCCTAAAATATCAACACAAATGCTGCGGTCACTAAGATTGACATATGTAAATAAGCCGATTTGAGCTTAGATCTAGTCTCAAGTGGGCAATTATATGTACAAAACTGAATATCAAAACAGTAACAGAAGAAAAAGCAGAAATCTAAGTAAACTACCACAAAATCATTTTTGTTTTACATAAAACTTACACTAAAAAAAAACAATATCAAAAATTGCCAAGGCTGACTATATTTCAAGTCATCCCAGCAGGGTATTGGGTAAAGTTTTCAATCAACAATAATCGCGTCTCAGATTAACCTCATAGACTACGATATTGCCTCTGCAAAAGAATGCTAGAAATGACCACAAGCACAAAGGCACACACTTTGTCCTGAGAACTTCAGGGATGGTGACCAATTCTGCAGTATATGCAAATGAGATCAACTGGGATTTGGGTCAGATCCCACCTGGTCGAAAATCTGTGCAACAACACATATTACCTTACTTATGACAACTACTCAGATTCACCTCAGAGTATGATTTTGCTACTGCAAAAGACCACTGGAACTGACCCCTAAAATATCAACACAAATGCTGCGGTCACTAAGATTGACATATGTAAATAAGCCGATTTGAGCTTAGATCTAGTCTCAAGTGGGCAATTATATGTACAAAACTGAATATCAAAACAGGAACAGAAGAAAAAGCAGAAATCTAAGTAAACTACCACAAAATCATTTTTGTTTTACATAAAACTTACACTAAAAAAAACAATAAATCATCAGAAACTACCATCAGTTAACATTGCATACAAAACAGACAGCGTAATCTTTTTTTCATGAACAATATCTAGTCTCAAGCGAGACTATCAAAAATTGCCAAGGCTGACTATATTTCAAGTCATCCCAGCAGGGTATTGGGTAAAGTTTTCAATCAGCAATAATCGCATCTCGGATTAACCTCATAGACTACGATAATGCCTCTGCGAAAGAATGCTAGAAACAACCACAAGCACAAAGGCACACATTTTGTCCTGATAACTTCAGGGATGGTGACCTATTCTGCAGTATATGCAAATGAGATCAACTGGGATTTGGGTCAGATCCCACCTGGTCGAAAATCTGTGCAACAACACATATTACCTTACTTATGACAACTACTCAGATTCACCTCAGAGTATGATTTTGCTACTGCAAAAGACCACTGGAACTGACCCCTAAAATATCAACACAAATGCTGCGGTCACTAAGATTGACATATGTAAATAAGCCGATTTGAGCTTAGATCTAGTCTCAAGTGGGCAATTATATGTACAAAACTGAATATCAAAACAGTAACAGAAGAAAAAGCAGAAATCTAAGTAAACTACCACAAAACCATTTTTGTTTTACATAAAACTTACACTAAAAAAAAACAATATCAAAAATTGCCAAGGCTGACTATATTTCAAGTCATCCCAGCAGGGTATTGGGTAAAGTTTTCAATCAGCAATAATCGCGTCTCAGATTAACCTCATAGACTACGATATTGCCTCTGCAAAAGAATGCTAGAAATGACCACAAGCACAAAGGCACACATTTTGTCCTGAGAACTTCAGGGATGGTGACCAATTCTGCAGTATATGCAAATGAGATCAACTGGGATTTGGGTCAGATCCCACCTGGTCGAAAATCTGTGCAACAACACATTTTACCTTACTTATGACCACTACTCAGATTCACCTCACAGAGTATGATTTTGCTACTGCAAAAGACCACTGGAACTGACCCCTAAAATATCAACACAAATGCTGCGGTCACTAAGATTGACATATGTAAATAAGCCGATTTGAGCTTAGATCTAGTCTCAAGTGGGCAATTATATGTACAAAACTGAATATCAAAACAGGAACAGAAGAAAAAGCAGAAATCTAAGTAAACTACCACAAAATCATTTTTGTTTTACATAAAACTTACACTAAAAAAAACAATAAATCATCAGAAACTACCATCAGTTTACATTGCATACAAAACAGACAGCGTAATCTTTTTTTCATGAACAATATCTAGTCTCAAGCGAGACTATCAAAAATTGCCAAGGCTGACTATATTTCAAGTCATCCCAGCAGGGTATTGGGTAAAGTTTTCAATCAGCAATAATCGCGTCTCGGATTAACCTCATAGACTACGATATTGCCTCTGCGAAAGAATGCTAGAAACAACCACAAGCACAAAGGCACACATTTTGTCCTGAGAACTTCAGGGATGGTGACCTATTCTGCAGTATATGCAAATGAGATCAACTGGGATTTGGGTCAGATCCCACCTGGTCGAAAATCTGTGCAACAACACATATTACCTTACTTATGACAACTACTCAGATTCACCTCAGAGTATGATTTTGCTACTGCAAAAGACCACTGGAACTGACCCCTAAAATATCAACACAAATGCTGCGGTCACTAAGATTGACATATGTAAATAAGCCGATTTGAGCTTAGATCTAGTCTCAAGTGGGCAATTATATGTACAAAACTGAATATCAAAACAGTAACAGAATAAAAAGCAGAAATCTAAGTAAACTACCACAAAATCATTTTTGTTTTACATAAAACTTACACTAAAAAAAAACAATATCAAAAATTGCCAAGGCTGACTATATTTCAAGTCATCCCAGCAGGGTATTGGGTAAAGTTTTCAATCAACAATAATCGCGTCTCAGATTAACCTCATAGACTACGATATTGCCTCTGCAAAAGAATGCTAGAAATGACCACAAGCACAAAGGCACACACTTTGTCCTGAGAACTTCAGGGATGGTGACCAATTCTGCAGTATATGCAAATGAGATCAACTGGGATTTGGGTCAGATCCCACCTGGTCGAAAATCTGTGCAACAACACATATTACCTTACTTATGACAACTACTCAGATTCACCTCAGAGTATGATATTGCTACTGCAAAAGACCACTGGAACTGACCCCTAAAATATCAACACAAATGCTGCGGTCACTAAGATTGACATATGTAAATAAGCCGATTTGAGCTTAGATCTAGTCTCAAGTGGGCAATTATATGTACAAAACTGAATATCAAAACAGGAACAGAAGAAAAAGCAGAAATCTAAGTAAACTACCACAAAATCATTTTTGTTTTACATAAAACTTACACTAAAAAAAACAATAAATCATCAGAAACTACCATCAGTTAACATTGCATACAAAACAGACAGCGTAATCTTTTTTTCATGAACAATATCTAGTCTCAAGCGAGACTATCAAAAATTGCCAAGGCTGACTATATTTCAAGTCATCCCAGCAGGGTATTGGGTAAAGCTTTCAATCAGCAATAATCGCGTCTCGGATTAACCTCATAGACTACGATATTGCCTCTGCGAAAGAATGCTAGAAACGACCACAAGCACAAAGGCACACATTTTGTCCTGATAACTTCAGGGATGGTGACCTGTTCTGCAGTATATGCAAATGAGATCAACTGGGATTTGGGTCAGATCCCACCTGGTCGAAAATCTGTGCAACAACACATATTACCTTACTTATGACAACTACTCAGATTCACCTCAGAGTATGATTTTGCTACTGCAAAAGACCACTGGAACTGACCCCTAAAATATCAACACAAATGCTGCGGTCACTAAGATTGACATATGTAAATAAGCCGATTTGAGCTTAGATCTAGTCTCAAGTGGGCAATTATATGTACAAAACTGAATATCAAAACAGTAACAGAAGAAAAAGCAGAAATCTAAGTAAACTATCACAAAATCATTTTGGTTTTACATAAAACTTACACTAAAAAAAAACAATATCAAAAATTGCCAAGGCTGACTATATCTCAAGTCATCCCAGCAGGGTATTGGGTAAAGTTTTCAATCAGCAATAATCGCGTCTCAGATTAACCTCATAGACTACGATATTGCCTCTGCAAAAGAATGCTAGAAATGACCACAAGCACAAAGGCACACATTTTGTCCTGAGAACTTCAGGGATGGTGACCAATTCTGCAGTATATGCAAATGAGATCAACTGGGATTTGGGTCAGATCCCACCTGGTCGAAAATCTGTGCAACAACACATATTACCTTACTTATGACCACTACTCAGATTCACCTCACAGAGTATGATTTTGCTACTGCAAAAGACCACTGGAACTGACCCCTAAAATATCAACACAAATGCTGTGGTCACTAAGATTGACATATGTAAATAAGCCGATTTGAGCTTAGATCTAGTCTCAAGTGGGCAATTATATGTACAAAACTGAAGATCAAAACAGTAACAGAAGAAAAAGCAGAAATCTAAGTAAACTACCACAAAATCATTTTTGTTTTACATAAAACTTACACAAAAAAAAACAATAAATCATCAGAAACTACCATCAGTTAACACTGCATACAAAACAGACAGCGTAATCTTTTTTTCATAAACAATATCTAGTCTCAAGCGAGACTATCAAAAATTGCCAAGGCTGACTATATTTCAAGTCATCCCAGCAGGGTATTGGGTAAAGTTTTCAATCAGCAATAATCGCGTCTCGGATTAACCTCATAGACTACGATATTGCCTCTGCGAAAGAATGCTAGAAACGACCACAAGCACAAAGGCACACATTTTGTCCTGAGAACTTCAGGGATGGTGACCTATTCTGCAGTATATGCAAATGAGATCAACTGGGATTTGGGTCAGATCCCACCTGGTCGAAAATCTGTGCAGCAACACATATTACCTTACTTATGACCACTACTCAGATTCACCTCAGAGTATGATTTTGCTACTGCAAAAGACCACTGGAACTGACCCCTAAAATATCAACACAAATGCTGTGGTCACTAAGATTGACATATGTAAATAAGCCGATTTGAGCTTAGATCTAGTCTCAAGTGGGCAATTATATGTACAAAACTGAATATCAAAACAGTAACAGAAGAAAAAGCAGAAATCTAAGTAAACTACCACAAAATCATTTTTGTTTTACATAAAACTTACACTAAAAAAAACAATAAATCATCAGAAACTACCATCAGTTAACACTGCATACAAAACAGACAGCGTAATCTTTTTTTCATAAACAATATCTAGTCTCAAGCGAGACTATCAAAAATTGCCAAGGCTGACTATATTTCAAGTCATCCCGGCAGGGTATTGGGTAAAGTTTTCAATCAGCAATAATCGTGTCTCGGACTAACCTCATAGACCATGATATTGCCTCTGCGAAAGAATGCTAGAAACGACCACAAGCACAAAGGCACACATTTTGTCCTGAGAACTTCAGGGATGGTGACCTGTTCTGCAGTATATGCAAATGAGATCAACTGGGATTTGGGTCAGATCCCACCTGGTCGAAAATCTGTGCAACAACACATATTACCTTACTTATGACCACTACTCAGATTCACCTCACAGAGTATGATTTTGCTACTGCAAAAGACCACTGGAACTGACCCCTAAAATATCAACACAAATGCTGTGGTCACTAAGATTGACATATGTAAGTAAGCCGATTTGAGCTTAGATCTAGTCTCAAGTGGGCAATTATATGTACAAAACTGAATATCAAAACAGGAACAGAAGAAAAAGCAGAAATCTAAGTAAACTACCACAAAATCATTTTTGTTTTACATAAAACTTACACTAAAAAAAACAATAAATCATCAGAAACTACCATCAGTTAACACTGCATACAAAACAGACAGCGTAATCTTTTTTTCATAAACAATATCTAGTCTCAAGCGAGACTATCAAAAATTGCCAAGGCTGACTATATTTCAACTCATCCCAGCAGGGTATTGGGTAAAGTTTTCAATCAGCAATAATCGCGTCTCGGATTAACCTCATAGACTACGATATTGCCTCTGCGAAAGAATGCTAGAAACGACCACAAGCACAAAGGCACATATTTTGTCCTGAGAACTTCAGGGATGGTGACCAATTCTGCAGTATATGCAAATGAGATCAACTGGGATTTGGGTCAGATCCCACCTGGTCGAAAATCTGTGCAACAACACATATTACCTTACTTATGACCACTACTCAGATTCACCTCAGAGTATGATTTTGCTACTGCAAAAGACTACTGGAACTGACCCCTAAAATATCAACACAAATGCTGTGGTCACTAAGATTGACATATGTAAATAAGCCGATTTGAGCTTAGATCTAGTCTCAAGTGGGCAATTATATGTACAAAACTGAATATCAAAACAGTAACAGAAGAAAAAGCAGAAATCTAAGTGAACTACCACAAAATCATTTTTGTTTTACATAAAACTTACACAAAAAAAAAACAATAAATCATCAGAAACTACCATAAGTTAACACTGCATACAAAACAGACAGCGTAATCTTTTTTTCATAAACAATATCTAGTCTCAAGCGAGACTATCAAAAATTGCCAAGGCTGATTATATTTCAAGTCATCCCAGCAGGGTATTGGGTAAAGTTTTCAATCAGCAATAATCGCGTCTCGGATTAACCTCATAGACTACGATATTGCCTCTGCGAAAGAATGCTAGAAACGACCACAAGCACAAAGGCACACATTTTGTCCTGAGAACTTCAGGGATGGTGACCTATTCTGCAGTATATGCAAATGAGATCAACTGGGATTTGGGTCAGATCCCACCTGGTCGAAAATCTGTGCAACAACACATATTACCTTACTTATGACCACTACTCAGATTCACCTCACAGAGTATGATTTTGCTACTGCAAAAGACCACTGGAACTGACCCCTAAAATATCAACACAAATGCTGCGGTCACTAAGATTGACATATGTAAATAAGCCGATTTGAGCTTAGATCTAGTCTCAAGTGGGCAATTATATGTACAAAACTGAATATCAAAACAGCAACAGAAGAAAAAGCAGAAATCTAAGTAAACTACCACAAAATCATTTTTGTTTTACATAAAACTTACACTAAAAAAAAACAATATCAAAAATTGCCAAGGCTGACTATATTTCAAGTCATCCCAGCAGGGTATTGGGTAAAGTTTTCAATCAGCAATAATAGCGTCTCAGATTAACCTCATAGACTACGATATTGCCTCTGCGAAAGAATGCTAGAAACGACCACGAGCACAAAGGCACACATTTTGTCCTGAGAACTTCAGGGATGGTGACCTGTTCTGCAGTATATGCAAATGAGATCAACTGGGATTTGGGTCAGATCCCACCTGGTCGAAAATCTGTGCAACAACACATATTACCTTACTTATGACCACTACTCAGATTCACCTCAGAGTATGATTTTGCTACTGCAAAAGACCACTGGAACTGACCCCTAAAATATCAACACAAATGCTGTGGTCACTAAGATTGACATATGTAAATAAGCCGATTTGAGCTTAGATCTAGTCTCAAGTGGGCAATTATATGTACAAAACTGAATATCAAAACAGTAACAGAAGAAAAAGCAGAAATCTAAGTGAACTACCACAAAATCATTTTTGTTTTACATAAAACTTACACAAAAAAAAACAATAAATCATCAGAAACTACCATCAGTTAACACTGCATACAAAACAGACAGCGTAATCTTTTTTTCATAAGCAATATCTAGTCTCAAGCAAGACGATCAAAAATTGCCAAGGCTGACTATATTTCAAGTCATCCCAGCAGGGTATTGGGTAAAGTTTTCAATCAGCAATAATCGCGTCTCGGATTAACCTCATAGACTACGATATTGCCTCTGCGAAAGAATGCTAGAAACGACCACAAGCACAAAGGCACACATTTTGTCCTGAGAACTTCAGGGATGGTGACCTATTCTGCAGTATATGCAAATGAGATCAACTGGGATTTGGGTCAGATCCCACCTGGTCGAAAATCTGTGCAACAACACATATTACCTTACTTATGACAACTACTCAGATTCACCTCAGAGTATGATTTTGCTACTGCAAAAGACCACTGGAACTGACCCCTAAAATATCAACACAAATGCTGCGGTCACTAAGATTGACATATGTAAATAAGCCGATTTGAGCTTAGATCTAGTCTCAAGTGGGCAATTATATGTACAAAACTGAAGATCAAAACAGTAACAGAAGAAAAAGCAGAAATCTAAGTAAACTACCACAAAATCATTTTTGTTTTACATAAAACTTACACTAAAAAAAACAATAAATCATCAGAAACTACCATCAGTTAACACTGCATACAAAACAGACGGCGTAATCTTTTTTTCATAAACAATATCTAGTCTCAAGCGAGACTATCAAAAATTGCCAAGGCTGACTATATTTCAAGTCATCCCAGCAGAGTATTGGGTAAAGTTTTCAATCAGCAATAATCGCGTCTCGGATTAACCTCATAGACTACGATATTGCCTCTGCGAAAGAATGCTAGAAACGACCACAAGCACAAAGGCACACATTTTGTCCTGAGAACTTCAGGGATGGTGACCTATTCTGCAGTATATGCAAATGAGATCAACTGGGATTTGGGTCAGATCCCACCTGGTCGAAAATCTGTGCAACAACACATATTACCTTACTTATGACAACTACTCAGATTCACCTCAGAGTATGATTTTGCTACTGCAAAAGACCACTGGAACTGACCCCTAAAATATCAACACAAATGCTGCGGTCACTAAGATTGACATATGTAAATAAGCCGATTTGAGCTTAGATCTAGTCTCAAGTGGGCAATTATATGTACAAAACTGAATATCAAAACAGTAACAGAAGAAAAAGCAGAAATCTAAGTAAACTACCACAAAATCATTTTTGTTTTACATAAAACTTACACTAAAAAAAAACAATATCAAAAATCGCCAAGGCTAACTATATTTCAAGTCATCCCAGCAGGGTATTGAGTAAAGTTTTCAATCAGCAATAATAGCGTCTCAGATTAACCTCATAGACTACGATATTGCCTCTGCAAAAGAATGCTAGAAATGACCACAAGCACAAAGGCACACATTTTGTCCTGAGAACTTCAGGGATGGTGACCAATTCTGCAGTATATGCAAATGAGATCAACTGGGATTTGGGTCAGATCCCACCTGGTCGAAAATCTGTGCAACAACACATATTACCTTACTTATGACCACTACTCAGATTCACCTCAGAGTATGATTTTGCTACTGCAAAAGACCACTGGAACTGACCCCTAAAATATCAACACAAATGCTGTGGTCACTAAGATTGACATATGTAAATAAGCCGATTTGAGCTTAGATCTAGTCTCAAGTGGGCAATTATATGTACAAAACTGAATATCAAAACAGTAACAGAAGAAAAAGCAGAAATCTAAGTGAACTACCACAAAATCATTTTTGTTTTACATAAAACTTACACAAAAAAAAAACAATAAATCATCAGAAACTACCATCAGTTAACACTGCATACAAAAGAGACGGCGTAATCTTTCTTTCATAAACAATATCTAGTCTCAAGCGAGACTATCTAAAATTGCCAAGGGTGACTATATTTCAAGTCATCCCAGCAGGGTATTGGGTAAAGTTTTCAATCAGCAATAATTGCGTCTCAGATTAACCTCATAGACTACGTTATTGCCTCTGCAAAAGAATGCTAGAAACGACCACGAGCACAAAGGCACACATTTTGTCCTGAGAACTTCAGGGATGGTGACCTGTTCTGCAGTATATGCAAATGAGATCAACTGGGATTTGGGTCAGATCCCACCTGGTCGAAAATCTGTGCAACAACACATATTACCTTACTTATGACCACTACTCAGATTCACCTCAGAGTATGATTTTGCTACTGCAAAAGACCACTGGAACTGACCCCTAAAATATCAACACAAATGCTGTGGTCACTAAGATTGACATATGTAAATAAGCCGATTTGAGCTTAGATCTAGTCTCAAGTGGGCAATTATATGTACAAAACTGAATATCAAAACAGTAACAGAAGAAAAAGCAGAAATCTAAGTGAACTACCACAAAATCATTTTTGTTTTACATAAAACTTACACAAAAAAAAACAATAAATCATCAGAAACTACCATCAGTTAACACTGCATACAAAACAGACAGCGTAATCTTTTTTTCATAAACAATATCTAGTCTCAAGCAAGACGATCAAAAATTGCCAAGGCTGACTATATTTCAAGTCATCCCAGCAGGGTATTGGGTAAAGTTTTCAATCAGCAATAATCGCGTCTCGGATTAACCTCATAGACTACGATATTGCCTCTGCGAAAGAATGCTAGAAACGACCACAAGCACAAAGGCACACATTTTGTCCTGAGAACTTCAGGGATGGTGACCTATTCTGCAGTATATGCAAATGAGATCAACTGGGATTTGGGTCAGATCCCACCTGGTCGAAAATCTGTGCAACAACACATATTACCTTACTTATGACAACTACTCAGATTCACCTCAGAGTATGATTTTGCTACTGCAAAAGACCACTGGAACTGACCCCTAAAATATCAACACAAATGCTGCGGTCACTAAGATTGACATATGTAAATAAGCCGATTTGAGCTTAGATCTAGTCTCAAGTGGGCAATTATATGTACAAAACTGAATATCAAAACAGTAACAGAAGAAAAAGCAGAAATCTAAGTAAACTACCACAAAATCATTTTTGTTTTACATAAAACTTACACTAAAAAAAACAATAAATCATCAGAAACTACCATCAGTTAACACTGCATACAAAACAGACAGCGTAATCTTTTTTTCATAAACAATATCTAGTCTCAAGCGAGACTATCAAAAATTGCCAAGGCTGACTATATTTCAAGTCATCCCAGCAGAGTATTGGGTAAAGTTTTCAATCAGCAATAATCGCGTCTCGGATTAACCTCATAGACTACGATATTGCCTCTGCGAAAGAATGCTAGAAACGACCACAAGCACAAAGGCACACATTTTGTCCTGAGAACTTCAGGGATGGTGACCTATTCTGCAGTATATGCAAATGAGATCAACTGGGATTTGGGTCAGATCCCACCTGGTCGAAAATCTGTGCAACAACACATATTACCTTACTTATGACAACTACTCAGATTCACCTCAGAGTATGATTTTGCTACTGCAAAAGACCACTGGAACTGACCCCTAAAATATCAACACAAATGCTGCGGTCACTAAGATTGACATATGTAAATAAGCCGATTTGAGCTTAGATCTAGTCTCAAGTGGGCAATTATATGTACAAAACTGAATATCAAAACAGTAACAGAAGAAAAAGCAGAAATCTAAGTAAACTACCACAAAATCATTTTTGTTTTACATAAAACTTACACTAAAAAAAAACAATATCAAAAATTGCCAAGGCTAACTATATTTCAAGTCATCCCAGCAGGGTATTGAGTAAAGTTTTCAATCAGCAATAATAGCGTCTCAGATTAACCTCATAGACTACGATATTGCCTCTGCAAAAGAATGCTAGAAATGACCACAAGCACAAAGGCACACATTTTGTCCTGAGAACTTCAGGGATGGTGACCAATTCTGCAGTATATGCAAATGAGATCAACTGGGATTTGGGTCAGATCCCACCTGGTCGAAAATCTGTGCAACAACACATATTACCTTACTTATGACCACTACTCAGATTCACCTCAGAGTATGATTTTGCTACTGCAAAAGACCACTGGAACTGATCCCTAAAATATCAACACAAATGCTGTGGTCACTAAGATTGACATATGTAAATAAGCCGATTTGAGCTTAGATCTAGTCTCAAGTGGGCAATTATATGTACAAAACTGAATATCAAAACAGTAACAGAAGAAAAAGCAGAAATCTAAGTGAACTACCACAAAATCATTTTTGTTTTACATAAAACTTACACAAAAAAAAAACAATAAATCATCAGAAACTACCATCAGTTAACACTGCATACAAAAGAGACGGCGTAATCTTTCTTTCATAAACAATATCTAGTCTCAAGCGAGACTATCTAAAATTGCCAAGGGTGACTATATTTCAAGTCATCCCAGCAGGGTATTGGGTAAAGTTTTCAATCAGCAATAATCGCGTCTCAGATTAACCTCATAGACTACGTTATTGCCTCTGCAAAAGAATGCTAGAAATGACCACAAGCACAAAGGCACACATTTTGTCCTGAGAACTTCAGGGATGGTGACCAATTCTGCAGTATATGCAAATGAGATCAACTGGGATTTGGGTCAGATCCCACCTGGTCGAAAATCTGTGCAACAACACATATTACCTTACTTATGACCACTACTCAGATTCACCTCACAGAGTATGATTTTGCAACTGCAAAAGACCACTGGAACTGACCCCTAAAATATCAACACAAATGCTGTGGTCACTAAGATTGACATATGTAAATAAGCCGATTTGAGCTTAGATCTAGTCTCAAGTGGGCAATTATATGTACAAAACTGAATATCAAAACAGTAACAGAAGAAAAAGCAGAAATCTAAGTAAACTACCACAAAATCATTTTTGTTTTACATAAAACTTACACTAAAAAAAAACAATAAATCATCAGAAACTACCATCAGTTAACACTGCATACAAAACAGACAGCGTAATCTTTTTTTCATAAACAATATCTAGTCTCAAGCGAGACTATCAAAAATTGCCAAGGCTGACTATATTTCAAGTCATCTCAGCAGGGTATTGGGTAAAGTTTTCAATCAGCAATAATCGCGTCTCGGATTAACCTCATAGACTACGATATTGCCTCTGCGAAAGAATGCTAGAAACGACCACAAGCACAAAGGCACACATTTTGTCCTGAGAACTTCAGGGATGGTGACCTATTCTGCAGTATATGGAAATGAGATCAACTGGGATTTGGGTCAGATCCCACCTGGTCGAAAATCTGTGCAACAACACATATTACCTTACTTATGACAACTACTCAGATTCACCTCAGAGTATGATTTTGCTACTGCAAAAGACCACTGGAACTGACCCCTAAAATATCAACACAAATGCTGCGGTCACTAAGATTGACATATGTAAATAAGCCGATTTGAGCTTAGATCTAGTCTCAAGTGGGCAATTATATGTACAAAACTGAATATCAAAACAGGAACAGAAGAAAAAGCAGAAATCTAAGTAAACTACCACAAAATCATTTTTGTTTTACATAAAACTTACACTAAAAAAAACAATAAATCATCAGAAACTACCATCAGTTTACATTGCATACAAAACAGACAGCGTAATCTTTTTTTCATGAACAATATCTAGTCTCAAGCGAGACTATCAAAAATTGCCAAGGCTGACTATATTTCAAGTCATCCCAGCAGGGTATTGGGTAAAGTTTTCAATCAGCAATAATCGCGTCTCGGATTAACCTCATAGACTACGACATTGCCTCTGCGAAAGAATGCTAGAAACAACCACAAGCACAAAGGCACACATTTTGTCCTGAGAACTTCAGGGATGGTGACCTATTCTGCAGTATATGCAAATGAGATCAACTGGGATTTGGGTCAGATCCCACCTGGTCGAAAATCTGTGCAACAACACATATTACCTTACTTATGACAACTACTCAGATTCACCTCAGAGTATGATTTTGCTACTGCAAAAGACCACTGGAACTGACCCCTAAAATATCAACACAAATGCTGCGGTCACTAAGATTGACATATGTAAATAAGCCGATTTGAGCTTAGATCTAGTCTCAAGTGGGCAATTATATGTACAAAACCGAATATCAAAACAGTAACAGAAGAAAAAGCAGAAATCTAAGTAAACTACCACAAAATCATTTTTGTTTTACATAAAACTTACACTAAAAAAAAACAATATCAAAAATTGCCAAGGCTGACTATATTTCAAGTCATCCCAGCAGGGTATTGGGTAAAGTTTTCAATCAGCAATAATCGCGTCTCAGATTAACCTCATAGACTACGATATTGCCTCTGCAAAAGAATGCTAGAAATGACCACAAGCACAAAGGCACACATTTTGTCCTGAGAACTTCAGGGATGGTGACCAATTCTGCAGTATATGCAAATGAGATCAACTGGGATTTGGGTCAGATCCCACCTGGTCGAAAATCTGTGCAACAACACATTTTACCTTACTTATGACCACTACTCAGATTCACCTCACAGAGTATGATTTTGCTACTGCAAAAGACCACTGGAACTGACCCCTAAAATATCAACACAAATGCTGTGGTCACTAAGATTGACATATGTAAATAAGCCGATTTGAGCTTAGATCTAGTCTCAAGTGGGCAATTATATGTACAAAACTGAATATCAAAACAGTAACAGAAGAAAAAGCAGAAATCTAAGTAAACTACCACAAAATCATTTTTGTTTTACATAAAACTTACACTAAAAAAAACAATAAATCATCAGAAACTACCATCAGTTAACACTGCATACAAAACAGACAGCGTAATCTTTTTTTCATAAACAATATCTAGTCTCAAGCGAGACTATCAAAAATTGCCAAGGCTGACTATATTTCAAGTCATCCCAGCAGAGTATTGGGTAAAGTTTTCAATCAGCAATAATCGCGTCTCGGATTAACCTCATAGACTACGATATTGCCTCTGCGAAAGAATGCTAGAAACGACCACAAGCACAAAGGCACACATTTTGTCCTGAGAACTTCAGGGATGGTGACCTATTCTGCAGTATATGCAAATGAGATCAACTGGGATTTGGGTCAGATCCCACCTGGTCGAAAATCTGTGCAACAACACATATTACCTTACTTATGACAACTACTCAGATTCACCTCAGAGTATGATTTTGCTACTGCAAAAGACCACTGGAACTGACCCCTAAAATATCAACACAAATGCTGCGGTCACTAAGATTGACATATGTAAATAAGCCGATTTGAGCTTAGATCTAGTCTCAAGTGGGCAATTATATGTACAAAACTGAATATCAAAACAGTAACAGAAGAAAAAGCAGAAATCTAAGTAAACTACCACAAAATCATTTTTGTTTTACATAAAACTTACACTAAAAAAAAACAATATCAAAAATTGCCAAGGCTAACTATATTTCAAGTCATCCCAGCAGGGTATTGAGTAAAGTTTTCAATCAGCAATAATAGCGTCTCAGATTAACCTCATAGACTACGATATTGCCTCTGCAAAAGAATGCTAGAAATGACCACAAGCACAAAGGCACACATTTTGTCCTGAGAACTTCAGGGATGGTGACCAATTCTGCAGTATATGCAAATGAGATCAACTGGGATTTGGGTCAGATCCCACCTGGTCGAAAATCTGTGCAACAACACATATTACCTTACTTATGACCACTACTCAGATTCACCTCAGAGTATGATTTTGCTACTGCAAAAGACCACTGGAACTGACCCCTAAAATATCAACACAAATGCTGTGGTCACTAAGATTGACATATGTAAATAAGCCGATTTGAGCTTAGATCTAGTCTCAAGTGGGCAATTATATGTACAAAACTGAATATCAAAACAGTAACAGAAGAAAAAGCAGAAATCTAAGTGAACTACCACAAAATCATTTTTGTTTTACATAAAACTTACACAAAAAAAAAACAATAAATCATCAGAAACTACCATCAGTTAACACTGCATACAAAAGAGACGGCGTAATCTTTCTTTCATAAACAATATCTAGTCTCAAGCGAGACTATCTAAAATTGCCAAGGGTGACTATATTTCAAGTCATCCCAGCAGGGTATTGGGTAAAGTTTTCAATCAGCAATAATCGCGTCTCAGATTAACCTCATAGACTACGTTATTGCCTCTGCAAAAGAATGCTAGAAATGACCACAAGCACAAAGGCACACATTTTGTCCTGAGAACTTCAGGGATGGTGACCAATTCTGCAGTATATGCAAATGAGATCAACTGGGATTTGGGTCAGATCCCACCTGGTCGAAAATCTGTGCAACAACACATATTACCTTACTTATGACCACTACTCAGATTCACCTCACAGAGTATGATTTTGCAACTGCAAAAGACCACTGGAACTGACCCCTAAAATATCAACACAAATGCTGTGGTCACTAAGATTGACATATGTAAATAAGCCGATTTGAGCTTAGATCTAGTCTCAAGTGGGCAATTATATGTACAAAACTGAATATCAAAACAGTAACAGAAGAAAAAGCAGAAATCTAAGTAAACTACCACAAAATCATTTTTGTTTTACATAAAACTTACACTAAAAAAAACAATAAATCATCAGAAACTACCATCAGTTAACACTGCATACAAAACAGACAGCGTAATCTTTTTTTCATAAACAATATCTAGTCTCAAGCGAGACTATCAAAAATTGCCAAGGCTGACTATATTTCAAGTCATCTCAGCAGGGTATTGGGTAAAGTTTTCAATCAGCAATAATCGCGTCTCGGATTAACCTCATAGACTACGATATTGCCTCTGCGAAAGAATGCTAGAAACGACCACAAGCACAAAGGCACACATTTTGTCCTGAGAACTTCAGGGATGGTGACCTATTCTGCAGTATATGGAAATGAGATCAACTGGGATTTGGGTCAGATCCCACCTGGTCGAAAATCTGTGCAACAACACATATTACCTTACTTATGACAACTACTCAGATTCACCTCAGAGTATGATTTTGCTACTGCAAAAGACCACTGGAACTGACCCCTAAAATATCAACACAAATGCTGCGGTCACTAAGATTGACATATGTAAATAAGCCGATTTGAGCTTAGATCTAGTCTCAAGTGGGCAATTATATGTACAAAACTGAATATCAAAACAGGAACAGAAGAAAATGCAGAAATCTAAGTAAACTACCACAAAATCATTTTTGTTTTACATAAAACTTACACTAAAAAAAACAATAAATCATCAGAAACTACCATCAGTTTACATTGCATACAAAACAGACAGCGTAATCTTTTTTTCATGAACAATATCTAGTCTCAAGCGAGACTATCAAAAATTGCCAAGGCTGACTATATTTCAAGTCATCCCAGCAGGGTATTGGGTAAAGTTTTCAATCAGCAATAATCGCGTCTCGGATTAACCTCATAGACTACGACATTGCCTCTGCGAAAGAATGCTAGAAACAACCACAAGCACAAAGGCACACATTTTGTCCTGAGAACTTCAGGGATGGTGACCTATTCTGCAGTATATGCAAATGAGATCAACTGGGATTTGGGTCAGATCCCACCTGGTCGAAAATCTGTGCAACAACACATATTACCTTACTTATGACAACTACTCAGATTCACCTCAGAGTATGATTTTGCTACTGCAAAAGACCACTGGAACTGACCCCTAAAATATCAACACAAATGCTGCGGTCACTAAGATTGACATATGTAAATAAGCCGATTTGAGCTTAGATCTAGTCTCAAGTGGGCAATTATATGTACAAAACCGAATATCAAAACAGTAACAGAAGAAAAAGCAGAAATCTAAGTAAACTACCACAAAATCATTTTTGTTTTACATAAAACTTACACTAAAAAAAAACAATATCAAAAATTGCCAAGGCTGACTATATTTCAAGTCATCCCAGCAGGGTATTGGGTAAAGTTTTCAATCAGCAATAATCGCGTCTCAGATTAACCTCATAGACTACGATATTGCCTCTGCAAAAGAATGCTAGAAATGACCACAAGCACAAAGGCACACATTTTGTCCTGAGAACTTCAGGGATGGTGACCAATTCTGCAGTATATGCAAATGAGATCAACTGGGATTTGGGTCAGATCCCACCTGGTCGAAAATCTGTGCAACAACACATTTTACCTTACTTATGACCACTACTCAGATTCACCTCACAGAGTATGATTTTGCTACTGCAAAAGACCACTGGAACTGACCCCTAAAATATCAACACAAATGCTGTGGTCACTAAGATTGACATATGTAAATAAGCCGATTTGAGCTTAGATCTAGTCTCAAGTGGGCAATTATATGTACAAAACTGAATATCAAAACAGTAACAGAAGAAAAAGCAGAAATCTAAGTAAACTACCACAAAATCATTTTTGTTTTACATAAAACTTACACTAAAAAAAACAATAAATCATCAGAAACTAGCATCAGTTAACACTGCATACAAAACAGACAGCGTAATCTTTTTTTCATAAACAATATCTAGTCTCAAGCGAGACTATCAAAAATTGCCAAGGCTGACTATATTTCAAGTCATCCCAGCAGAGTATTGGGTAAAGTTTTCAATCAGCAATAATCGCGTCTCGGATTAACCTCATAGACTACGATATTGCCTCTGCGAAAGAATGCTAGAAACGACCACAAGCACAAAGGCACACATTTTGTCCTGAGAACTTCAGGGATGGTGACCTATTCTGCAGTATATGCAAATGAGATCAACTGGGATTTGGGTCAGATCCCACCTGGTCGAAAATCTGTGCAACAACACATATTACCTTACTTATGACAACTACTCAGATTCACCTCAGAGTATGATTTTGCTACTGCAAAAGACCACTGGAACTGACCCCTAAAATATCAACACAAATGCTGCGGTCACTAAGATTGACATATGTAAATAAGCCGATTTGAGCTTAGATCTAGTCTCAAGTGGGCAATTATATGTACAAAACTGAATATCAAAACAGTAACAGAAGAAAAAGCAGAAATTTAAGTAAACTACCACAAAATCATTTTTGTTTTACATAAAACTTACACTAAAAAAAAACAATATCAAAAATTGCCAAGGCTAACTATATTTCAAGTCATCCCAGCAGGGTATTGAGTAAAGTTTTCAATCAGCAATAATAGCGTCTCAGATTAACCTCATAGACTACGATATTGCCTCTGCAAAAGAATGCTAGAAATGACCACAAGCACAAAGGCACACATTTTGTCCTGAGAACTTCAGGGATGGTGACCAATTCTGCAGTATATGCAAATGAGATCAACTGGGATTTGGGTCAGATCCCACCTGGTCGAAAATCTGTGCAACAACACATATTACCTTACTTATGACCACTACTCAGATTCACCTCAGAGTATGATTTTGCTACTGCAAAAGACCACTGGAACTGACCCCTAAAATATCAACACAAATGCTGTGGTCACTAAGATTGACATATGTAAATAAGCCGATTTGAGCTTAGATCTAGTCTCAAGTGGGCAATTATATGTACAAAACTGAATATCAAAACAGTAACAGAAGAAAAAGCAGAAATCTAAGTGAACTACCACAAAATCATTTTTGTTTTACATAAAACTTACACTAAAAAAAACAATAAATCATCAGAAACTACCATCAGTTAACACTGCATACAAAACAGACAGCGTAATCTTTTTTTCATAAACAATATCTAGTCTCAAGCGAGACTATCAAAAATTGCCAAGGCTGACTATATTTCAAGTCATCTCAGCAGGGTATTGGGTAAAGTTTTCAATCAGCAATAATCGCGTCTCGGATTAACCTCATAGACTACGATATTGCCTCTGCGAAAGAATGCTAGAAACGACCACAAGCACAAAGGCACACATTTTGTCCTGAGAACTTCAGGGATGGTGACCTATTCTGCAGTATATGGAAATGAGATCAACTGGGATTTGGGTCAGATCCCACCTGGTCGAAAATCTGTGCAACAACACATATTACCTTACTTATGACAACTACTCAGATTCACCTCAGAGTATGATTTTGCTACTGCAAAAGACCACTGGAACTGACCCCTAAAATATCAACACAAATGCTGCGGTCACTAAGATTGACATATGTAAATAAGCCGATTTGAGCTTAGATCTAGTCTCAAGTGGGCAATTATATGTACAAAACTGAATATCAAAACAGGAACAGAAGAAAAAGCAGAAATCTAAGTAAACTACCACAAAATCATTTTTGTTTTACATAAAACTTACACTAAAAAAAACAATAAATCATCAGAAACTACCATCAGTTAACATTGCATACAAAACAGACAGCGTAATCTTTTTTTCATGAACAATATCTAGTCTCAAGCGAGACTATCAAAAATTGCCAAGGCTGACTATATTTCAAGTCATTCCAACAGGGTATTGGGTAAAGTTTTCAATCAGCAATAATCGCGTCTCGGATTAACCTCATAGACTACGATATTGCCTCTGCGAAAGAATGCTAGAAACAACCACAAGCACAAAGGCACACATTTTGTCCTGATAACTTCAGGGATGGTGACCTATTCTGCAGTATATGCAAATGAGATCAACTGGGATTTGGGTCAGATCCCACCTGGTCGAAAATCTGTGCAACAACACATATTACCTTACTTATGACAACTACTCAGATTCACCTCAGAGTATGATTTTGCTACTGCAAAAGACCACTGGAACTGACCCCTAAAATATCAACACAAATGCTGCGGTCACTAAGATTGACATATGTAAATAAGCCGATTTGAGCTTAGATCTAGTCTCAAGTGGGCAATTATATGTACAAAACTGAATATCAAAACAGTAACAGAAGAAAAAGCAGAAATCTAAGTAAACTACCACAAAATCATTTTTGTTTTACATAAAACTTACACTAAAAAAAAACAATATCAAAAATTGCCAAGGCTGACTATATTTCAAGTCATCTCAGCAGGGTATTGGGTAAAGTTTTCAATCGGCAATAATCGCGTCTCAGATTAACCTCATAGACTACGATATTGCCTCTGCAAAAGAATGCTAGAAATGACCACAAGCACAAAGGCACACATTTTGTCCTGAGAACTTCAGGGATGGTGACCAATTCTGCAGTATATGCAAATGAGATCAACTGGGATTTGGGTCAGATCCCACCTGGTCGAAAATCTGTGCAACAACACATTTTACCTTACTTATGACCACTACTCAGATTCACCTCACAGAGTATGATTTTGCTACTGCAAAAGACCACTGGAACTGACCCCTAAAATATCAACACAAATGCTGTGGTCACTAAGATTGACATATGTAAATAAGCCGATTTGAGCTTAGATCTAGTCTCAAGTGGGCAATTATATGTACAAAACTGAATATCAAAACAGTAACAGAAGAAAAAGCAGAAATCTAAGTAAACTACCACAAAATCATTTTTGTTTTACATAAAACTTACACTAAAAAAAAACAATAA
Source organism: Hoplias malabaricus (assembly GCF_029633855.1). Lineage (NCBI taxonomy): Eukaryota > Metazoa > Chordata > Actinopteri > Characiformes > Erythrinidae > Hoplias > Hoplias malabaricus. The sequence goes on along the minus strand of NC_089803.1, from coordinate 19,814,359 downwards.
ATCATCAGAAACTAGCATCAGTTAACACTGCATACAAAACAGACAGCGTAATCTTTTTTTCATAAACAATATCTAGTCTCAAGCGAGACTATCAAAAATTGCCAAGGCTGACTATATTTCAAGTCATCCCAGCAGGGTATTGGGTAAAGCTTTCAATCAGCAATAATCGCGTCTCGGATTAACCTCATAGACTACGATATTGCCTCTGCGAAAGAATGCTAGAAACGACCACAAGCACAAAGGCACACATTTTGTCCTGAGAACTTCAGGGATGGTGACCTGTTCTGCAGTATATGCAAATGAGATCAACTGGGATTTGGGTCAGATCCCACCTGGTCGAAAATCTGTGCAACAACACATATTACCTTACTTATGACAACTACTCAGATTCACCTCAGAGTATGATTTTGCTACTGCAAAAGACCACTGGAACTGACCCCTAAAATATCAACACAAATGCTGCGGTCACTAAGATTGACATATGTAAATAAGCCGATTTGAGCTTAGATCTAGTCTCAAGTGGGCAATTATATGTACAAAACTGAATATCAAAACAGTAACAGAAGAAAAAGCAGAAATCTAAGTAAACTACCACAAAATCATTTTGGTTTTACATAAAACTTACACTAAAAAAAACAATATCAAAAATTGCCAAGGCTGACTATATTTCAAGTCATCTCAGCAGGGTATTGGGTAAAGTTTTCAATCAGCAATAATCGCGTCTCAGATTAACCTCATAGACTACGATATTGCCTCTGCAAAAGAATGCTAGAAACGACCACAAGCACAAAGGCACACATTTTTTCCTGAGAACTTCAGGGATGGTGACCTATTCTGCAGTATATGCAAATGAGATCAACTGGGATTTGGGTCAGATCCCACCTGGTCGAAAATCTGTGCAACAACACATATTACCTTACTTATGACAACTACTCAGATTCACCTCAGAGTATGATTTTGCTACTGCAAAAGACCACTGGAACTGACCCCTAAAATATCAACACAAATGCTGCGGTCACTAAGATCGACATATGTAAATAAGCCGATTTGAGCTTAGATCTAGTCTCAAGTGGGCAATTATATGTACAAAACTGAATATCAAAACAATAACAGAAGAAAAAGCAGAAATCTAAGTAAACTACCACAAAATCATTTTTGTTTTACATAAAACTTACACTAAAAAAAACAATATCAAAAATTGCCAAGGCTGACTATATTTCAAGTCATCCCAGCAGGGTATTGGGTAAAGTTTTCAATCAGCAATAATAGCGTCTCAGATTAACCTCACAGACTACGATATTGCCTCTGCGAAAGAATGCTAGAAACGACCACAAGCACAAAGGCACACATTTTGTCCTGAGAACTTCAGGGATGGTGACCTGTTCTGCAGTATATGCAAATGAGATCAACTGGGATTTGGGTCAGATCCCACCTGGTCGAAAATCTGTGCAACAACACATATTACCTTACTTATGACCACTACTCAGATTCACCTCACAGAGTATGATTTTGCTACTGCAAAAGACCACTGGAACCGACCCCTAAAATATCAACACAAATGCTGCGGTCACTAAGATTGACATATGTAAATAAGCCGATTTGAGCTTAGATCTAGTCTCAAGTGGGCAATTATATGTACAAAACTGAATATCAAAACAGTAACAGAAGAAAAAGCAGAAATCTAAGTGAACTACCACAAAATCATTTTTGTTTTACATAAAACTTACACAAAAAAAAAACAATAAATCATCAGAAACTACCATCAGTTAACACTGCATACAAAAGAGACGGCGTAATCTTTCTTTCATAAACAATATCTAGTCTCAAGCGAGACTATCTAAAATTGCCAAGGGTGACTATATTTCAAGTCATCCCAGCAGGGTATTGGGTAAAGTTTTCAATCAGCAATAATCGCGTCTCAGATTAACCTCATAGACTACGTTATTGCCTCTGCAAAAGAATGCTAGAAATGACCACAAGCACAAAGGCACACATTTTGTCCTGAGAACTTCAGGGATGGTGACCAATTCTGCAGTATATGCAAATGAGATCAACTGGGATTTGGGTCAGATCCCACCTGGTCGAAAATCTGTGCAACAACACATATTACCTTACTTATGACCACTACTCAGATTCACCTCACAGAGTATGATTTTGCAACTGCAAAAGACCACTGGAACTGACCCCTAAAATATCAACACAAATGCTGTGGTCACTAAGATTGACATATGTAAATAAGCCGATTTGAGCTTAGATCTAGTCTCAAGTGGGCAATTATATGTACAAAACTGAATATCAAAACAGTAACAGAAGAAAAAGCAGAAATCTAAGTAAACTACCACAAAATCATTTTTGTTTTACATAAAACTTACACTAAAAAAAACAATAAATCATCAGAAACTACCATCAGTTAACACTGCATACAAAACAGACAGCGTAATCTTTTTTTCATAAACAATATCTAGTCTCAAGCGAGACTATCAAAAATTGCCAAGGCTGACTATATTTCAAGTCATCTCAGCAGGGTATTGGGTAAAGTTTTCAATCAGCAATAATCGCGTCTCGGATTAACCTCATAGACTACGATATTGCCTCTGCGAAAGAATGCTAGAAACGACCACAAGCACAAAGGCACACATTTTGTCCTGAGAACTTCAGGGATGGTGACCTATTCTGCAGTATATGGAAATGAGATCAACTGGGATTTGGGTCAGATCCCACCTGGTCGAAAATCTGTGCAACAACACATATTACCTTACTTATGACAACTACTCAGATTCACCTCAGAGTATGATTTTGCTACTGCAAAAGACCACTGGAACTGACCCCTAAAATATCAACACAAATGCTGCGGTCACTAAGATTGACATATGTAAATAAGCCGATTTGAGCTTAGATCTAGTCTCAAGTGGGCAATTATATGTACAAAACTGAATATCAAAACAGGAACAGAAGAAAAAGCAGAAATCTAAGTAAACTACCACAAAATCATTTTTGTTTTACATAAAACTTACACTAAAAAAAACAATAAATCATCAGAAACTACCATCAGTTTACATTGCATACAAAACAGACAGCGTAATCTTTTTTTCATGAACAATATCTAGTCTCAAGCGAGACTATCAAAAATTGCCAAGGCTGACTATATTTCAAGTCATCCCAGCAGGGTATTGGGTAAAGTTTTCAATCAGCAATAATCGCGTCTCGGATTAACCTCATAGACTACGACATTGCCTCTGCGAAAGAATGCTAGAAACAACCACAAGCACAAAGGCACACATTTTGTCCTGAGAACTTCAGGGATGGTGACCTATTCTGCAGTATATGCAAATGAGATCAACTGGGATTTGGGTCAGATCCCACCTGGTCGAAAATCTGTGCAACAACACATATTACCTTACTTATGACAACTACTCAGATTCACCTCAGAGTATGATTTTGCTACTGCAAAAGACCACTGGAACTGACCCCTAAAATATCAACACAAATGCTGCGGTCACTAAGATTGACATATGTAAATAAGCCGATTTGAGCTTAGATCTAGTCTCAAGTGGGCAATTATATGTACAAAACTGAATATCAAAACAGTAACAGAAGAAAAAGCAGAAATCTAAGTAAACTACCACAAAATCATTTTTGTTTTACATAAAACTTACACTAAAAAAAAACAATATCAAAAATTGCCAAGGCTGACTATATTTCAAGTCATCCCAGCAGGGTATTGGGTAAAGTTTTCAATCAGCAATAATCGCGTCTCAGATTAACCTCATAGACTACGATATTGCCTCTGCAAAAGAATGCTAGAAATGACCACAAGCACAAAGGCACACATTTTGTCCTGAGAACTTCAGGGATGGTGACCAATTCTGCAGTATATGCAAATGAGATCAACTGGGATTTGGGTCAGATCCCACCTGGTCGAAAATCTGTGCAACAACACATTTTACCTTACTTATGACCACTACTCAGATTCACCTCACAGAGTATGATTTTGCTACTGCAAAAGACCACTGGAACTGACCCCTAAAATATCAACACAAATGCTGTGGTCACTAAGATTGACATATGTAAATAAGCCGATTTGAGCTTAGATCTAGTCTCAAGTGGGCAATTATATGTACAAAACTGAATATCAAAACAGTAACAGAAGAAAAAGCAGAAATCTAAGTAAACTACCACAAAATCATTTTTGTTTTACATAAAACTTACACTAAAAAAAACAATAAATCATCAGAAACTAGCATCAGTTAACACTGCATACAAAACAGACAGCGTAATCTTTTTTCATAAACAATATCTAGTCTCAAGCGAGACTATCAAAAATTGCCAAGGCTGACTATATTTCAAGTCATCCCAGCAGAGTATTGGGTAAAGTTTTCAATCAGCAATAATCGCGTCTCGGATTAACCTCATAGACTACGACATTGCCTCTGCGAAAGAATGCTAGAAACGACCACAAGCACAAAGGCACACATTTTGTCCTGAGAACTTCAGGGATGGTGACCTATTCTGCAGTATATGCAAATGAGATCAACTGGGATTTGGGTCAGATCCCACCTGGTCGAAAATCTGTGCAACAACACATATTACCTTACTTATGACAACTACTCAGATTCACCTCAGAGTATGATTTTGCTACTGCAAAAGACCACTGGAACTGACCCCTAAAATATCAACACAAATGCTGCGGTCACTAAGATTGACATATGTAAATAAGCCGATTTGAGCTTAGATCTAGTCTCAAGTGGGCAATTATATGTACAAAACTGAATATCAAAACAGTAACAGAAGAAAAAGCAGAAATTTAAGTAAACTACCACAAAATCATTTTTGTTTTACATAAAACTTACACTAAAAAAAAACAATATCAAAAATTGCCAAGGCTAACTATATTTCAAGTCATCCCAGCAGAGTATTGAGTAAAGTTTTCAATCAGCAATAATAGCGTCTCAGATTAACCTCATAGACTACGATATTGCCTCTGCAAAAGAATGCTAGAAATGACCACAAGCACAAAGGCACACATTTTGTCCTGAGAACTTCAGGGATGGTGACCAATTCTGCAGTATATGCAAATGAGATCAACTGGGATTTGGGTCAGATCCCACCTGGTCGAAAATCTGTGCAACAACACATATTACCTTACTTATGACCACTACTCAGATTCACCTCACAGAGTATGATTTTGCAACTGCAAAAGACCACTGGAACTGACCCCTAAAATATCAACACAAATGCTGTGGTCACTAAGATTGACATATGTAAATAAGCCGATTTGAGCTTAGATCTAGTCTCAAGTGGGCAATTATATGTACAAAACTGAATATCAAAACAGTAACAGAAGAAAAAGCAGAAATCTAAGTAAACTACCACAAAATCATTTTTGTTTTACATAAAATTTACACTAAAAAAAACAATAAATCATCAGAAACTACCATCAGTTAACACTGCATACAAAACAGACAGCGTAATCTTTTTTTCATAAACAATATCTAGTCTCAAGCGAGACTATCAAAAATTGCCAAGGCTGACTATATTTCAAGTCATCTCAGCAGGGTATTGGGTAAAGTTTTCAATCAGCAATAATCGCGTCTCGGATTAACCTCATAGACTACGATATTGCCTCTGCGAAAGAATGCTAGAAACGACCACAAGCACAAAGGCACACATTTTGTCCTGAGAACTTCAGGGATGGTGACCTATTCTGCAGTATATGGAAATGAGATCAACTGGGATTTGGGTCAGATCCCACCTGGTCGAAAATCTGTGCAACAACACATATTACCTTACTTATGACAACTACTCAGATTCACCTCAGAGTATGATTTTGCTACTGCAAAAGACCACTGGAACTGACCCCTAAAATATCAACACAAATGCTGCGGTCACTAAGATTGACATATGTAAATAAGCCGATTTGAGCTTAGATCTAGTCTCAAGTGGGCAATTATATGTACAAAACTGAATATCAAAACAGGAACAGAAGAAAAAGCAGAAATCTAAGTAAACTACCACAAAATCATTTTTGTTTTACATAAAACTTACACTAAAAAAAACAATAAATCATCAGAAACTACCATCAGTTTACATTGCATACAAAACAGACAGCGTAATCTTTTTTTCATGAACAATATCTAGTCTCAAGCGAGACTATCAAAAATTGCCAAGGCTGACTATATTTCAAGTCATCCCAGCAGGGTATTGGGTAAAGTTTTCAATCAGCAATAATCGCGTCTCGGATTAACCTCATAGACTACGACATTGCCTCTGCGAAAGAATGCTAGAAACAACCACAAGCACAAAGGCACACATTTTGTCCTGAGAACTTCAGGGATGGTGACCTATTCTGCAGTATATGCAAATGAGATCAACTGGGATTTGGGTCAGATCCCACCTGGTCGAAAATCTGTGCAACAACACATATTACCTTACTTATGACAACTACTCAGATTCACCTCAGAGTATGATTTTGCTACTGCAAAAGACCACTGGAACTGACCCCTAAAATATCAACACAAATGCTGCGGTCACTAAGATTGACATATGTAAATAAGCCGATTTGAGCTTAGATCTAGTCTCAAGTGGGCAATTATATGTACAAAACTGAATATCAAAACAGTAACAGAAGAAAAAGCAGAAATCTAAGTAAACTACCACAAAATCATTTTTGTTTTACATAAAACTTACGCTAAAAAAAAACAATATCAAAAATTGCCAAGGCTGACTATATTTCAAGTCATCCCAGCAGGGTATTGGGTAAAGTTTTCAATCAGCAATAATCGCGTCTCAGATTAACCTCATAGACTACGATATTGCTTCTGCAAAAGAATGCTAGAAATGACCACAAGCACAAAGGCACACATTTTGTCCTGAGAACTTCAGGGATGGTGACCAATTCTGCAGTATATGCAAATGAGATCAACTGGGATTTGGGTCAGATCCCACCTGGTCGAAAATCTGTGCAACAACACATTTTACCTTACTTATGACCACTACTCAGATTCACCTCACAGAGTATGATTTTGCTACTGCAAAAGACCACTGGAACTGACCCCTAAAATATCAACACAAATGCTGTGGTCACTAAGATTGACATATGTAAATAAGCCGATTTGAGCTTAGATCTAGTCTCAAGTGGGCAATTATATGTACAAAACTGAATATCAAAACAGTAACAGAAGAAAAAGCAGAAATCTAAGTAAACTACCACAAAATCATTTTTGTTTTACATAAAACTTACACTAAAAAAAACAATAAATCATCAGAAACTAGCATCAGTTAACACTGCATACAAAACAGACAGCGTAATCTTTTTTTCATAAACAATATCTAGTCTCAAGCGAGACTATCAAAAATTGCCAAGGCTGACTATATTTCAAGTCATCCCAGCAGAGTATTGGGTAAAGTTTTCAATCAGCAATAATCGCGTCTCGGATTAACCTCATAGACTACGATATTGCCTCTGCGAAAGAATGCTAGAAACGACCACAAGCACAAAGGCACACATTTTGTCCTGAGAACTTCAGGGATGGTGACCTATTCTGCAGTATATGCAAATGAGATCAACTGGGATTTGGGTCAGATCCCACCTGGTCGAAAATCTGTGCAACAACACATATTACCTTACTTATGACAACTACTCAGATTCACCTCAGAGTATGATTTTGCTACTGCAAAAGACCACTGGAACTGACCCCTAAAATATCAACACAAATGCTGCGGTCACTAAGATTGACATATGTAAATAAGCCGATTTGAGCTTAGATCTAGTCTCAAGTGGGCAATTATATGTACAAAACTGAATATCAAAACAGTAACAGAAGAAAAAGCAGAAATTTAAGTAAACTACCACAAAATCATTTTTGTTTTACATAAAACTTACACTAAAAAAAAACAATATCAAAAATTGCCAAGGCTAACTATATTTCAAGTCATCCCAGCAGGGTATTGAGTAAAGTTTTCAATCAGCAATAATAGCGTCTCAGATTAACCTCATAGACTACGATATTGCCTCTGCAAAAGAATGCTAGAAATGACCACAAGCACAAAGGCACACATTTTGTCCTGAGAACTTCAGGGATGGTGACCAATTCTGCAGTATATGCAAATGAGATCAACTGGGATTTGGGTCAGATCCCACCTGGTCGAAAATCTGTGCAACAACACATATTACCTTACTTATGACCACTACTCAGATTCACCTCAGAGTATGATTTTGCTACTGCAAAAGACCACTGGAACTGACCCCTAAAATATCAACACAAATGCTGTGGTCACTAAGATTGACATATGTAAATAAGCCGATTTGAGCTTAGATCTAGTCTCAAGTGGGCAATTATATGTACAAAACTGAATATCAAAACAGTAACAGAAGAAAAAGCAGAAATCTAAGTGAACTACCACAAAATCATTTTTGTTTTACATAAAACTTACACTAAAAAAAACAATAAATCATCAGAAACTACCATCAGTTAACACTGCATACAAAACAGACAGCGTAATCTTTTTTTCATAAACAATATCTAGTCTCAAGCGAGACTATCAAAAATTGCCAAGGCTGACTATATTTCAAGTCATCTCAGCAGGGTATTGGGTAAAGTTTTCAATCAGCAATAATCGCGTCTCGGATTAACCTCATAGACTACGATATTGCCTCTGCGAAAGAATGCTAGAAACGACCACAAGCACAAAGGCACACATTTTGTCCTGAGAACTTCAGGGATGGTGACCTATTCTGCAGTATATGGAAATGAGATCAACTGGGATTTGGGTCAGATCCCACCTGGTCGAAAATCTGTGCAACAACACATATTACCTTACTTATGACAACTACTCAGATTCACCTCAGAGTATGATTTTGCTACTGCAAAAGACCACTGGAACTGACCCCTAAAATATCAACACAAATGCTGCGGTCACTAAGATTGACATATGTAAATAAGCCGATTTGAGCTTAGATCTAGTCTCAAGTGGGCAATTATATGTACAAAACTGAATATCAAAACAGGAACAGAAGAAAAAGCAGAAATCTAAGTAAACTACCACAAAATCATTTTTGTTTTACATAAAACTTACACTAAAAAAAACAATAAATCATCAGAAACTACCATCAGTTAACATTGCATACAAAACAGACAGCGTAATCTTTTTTTCATGAACAATATCTAGTCTCAAGCGAGACTATCAAAAATTGCCAAGGCTGACTATATTTCAAGTCATTCCAACAGGGTATTGGGTAAAGTTTTCAATCAGCAATAATCGCGTCTCGGATTAACCTCATAGACTACGATATTGCCTCTGCGAAAGAATGCTAGAAACAACCACAAGCACAAAGGCACACATTTTGTCCTGATAACTTCAGGGATGGTGACCTATTCTGCAGTATATGCAAATGAGATCAACTGGGATTTGGGTCAGATCCCACCTGGTCGAAAATCTGTGCAACAACACATATTACCTTACTTATGACAACTACTCAGATTCACCTCAGAGTATGATTTTGCTACTGCAAAAGACCACTGGAACTGACCCCTAAAATATCAACACAAATGCTGCGGTCACTAAGATTGACATATGTAAATAAGCCGATTTGAGCTTAGATCTAGTCTCAAGTGGGCAATTATATGTACAAAACTGAATATCAAAACAGTAACAGAAGAAAAAGCAGAAATCTAAGTAAACTACCACAAAATCATTTTTGTTTTACATAAAACTTACACTAAAAAAAAACAATATCAAAAATTGCCAAGGCTGACTATATTTCAAGTCATCTCAGCAGGGTATTGGGTAAAGTTTTCAATCAGCAATAATCGCGTCTCAGATTAACCTCATAGACTACGATATTGCCTCTGCAAAAGAATGCTAGAAATGACCACAAGCACAAAGGCACACATTTTGTCCTGAGAACTTCAGGGATGGTGACCAATTCTGCAGTATATGCAAATGAGATCAACTGGGATTTGGGTCAGATCCCACCTGGTCGAAAATCTGTGCAACAACACATTTTACCTTACTTATGACCACTACTCAGATTCACCTCACAGAGTATGATTTTGCTACTGCAAAAGACCACTGGAACTGACCCCTAAAATATCAACACAAATGCTGTGGTCACTAAGATTGACATATGTAAATAAGCCGATTTGAGCTTAGATCTAGTCTCAAGTGGGCAATTATATGTACAAAACTGAATATCAAAACAGTAACAGAAGAAAAAGCAGAAATCTAAGTAAACTACCACAAAATCATTTTTGTTTTACATAAAACTTACACTAAAAAAAAACCATAAATCATCAGAAACTAGCATCAGTTAACACTGCATACAAAACAGACAGCGTAATCTTTTTTTCATAAACAATATCTAGTCTCAAGCGAGACTATCAAAAATTGCCAAGGCTGACTATATTTCAAGTCATCCCAGCAGGGTATTGGGTAAAGCTTTCAATCAGCAATAATCGCGTCTCGGATTAACCTCATAGACTACGATATTGCCTCTGCGAAAGAATGCTAGAAACAACCACAAGCACAAAGGCACACATTTTGTCCTGAGAACTTCAGGGATGGTGACCTGTTCTGCAGTATATGCAAATGAGATCAACTGGGATTTGGGTCAGATCCCACCTGGTCGAAAATCTGTGCAACAACACATATTACCTTACTTATGACAACTACTCAGATTCACCTCAGAGTATGATTTTGCTACTGCAAAAGACCACTGGAACTGACCCCTAAAATATCAACACAAATGCTGCGGTCACTAAGATTGACATATGTAAATAAGCCGATTTGAGCTTAGATCTAGTCTCAAGTGGGCAATTATATGTACAAAACTGAATATCAAAACAGTAACAGAAGAAAAAGCAGAAATCTAAGTAAACTACCACAAAATCATTTTGGTTTTACATAAAACTTACACTAAAAAAAAACAATATCAAAAATTGCCAAGGCTGACTATATTTCAAGTCATCTCAGCAGGGTATTGGGTAAAGTTTTCAATCAGCAATAATCGCGTCTCAGATTAACCTCATAGACTACGATATTGCCTCTGCAAAAGAATGCTAGAAACGACCACAAGCACAAAGGCACACATTTTGTCCTGAGAACTTCAGGGATGGTGACCTATTCTGCAGTATATGCAAATGAGATCAACTGGGATTTGGGTCAGATCCCACCTGGTCGAAAATCTGTGCAACAACACATATTACCTTACTTATGACAACTACTCAGATTCACCTCAGAGTATGATTTTGCTACTGCAAAAGACCACTGGAACTGACCCCTAAAATATCAACACAAATGCTGCGGTCACTAAGATCGACATATGTAAATAAGCCGATTTGAGCTTAGATCTAGTCTCAAGTGGGCAATTATATGTACAAAACTGAATATCAAAACAGTAACAGAAGAAAAAGCAGAAATCTAAGTAAACTACCACAAAATCATTTTTGTTTTACATAAAACTTACACTAAAAAAAACAATATCAAAAATTGTCAAGGCTGACTATATTTCAAGTCATCCCAGCAGGGTATTGGGTAAAGTTTTCAATCAGCAATAATAGCGTCTCAGATTAACCTCATAGACTACGATATTGCCTCTGCGAAAGAATGCTAGAAACGACCACAAGCACAAAGGCACACATTTTGTCCTGAGAACTTCAGGGATGGTGACCTGTTCTGCAGTATATGCAAATGAGATCAACTGGGATTTGGGTCAGATCCCACCTGGTCGAAAATCTGTGCAACAACACATATTACCTTACTTATGACCACTACTCAGATTCACCTCACAGAGTATGATTTTGCTACTGCAAAAGACCACTGGAACTGACCCCTAAAATATCAACACAAATGCTGTGGTCACTAAGATTGACATATGTAAATAAGCCGATTTGAGCTTAGATCTAGTCTCAAGTGGGCAATTATATGTACAAAACTGAAGATCAAAACAGTAACAGAAGAAAAAGCAGAAATCTAAGTAAACTACCACAAAATCATTTTTGTTTTACATAAAACTTACACTAAAAAAAACAATAAATCATCAGAAACTACCATCAGTTAACACTGCATACAAAACAGACAGCGTAATCTTTTTTTCATAAACAATATCTAGTCTCAAGCGAGACTATCAAAAATTGCCAAGGCTGACTATATTTCAAGTCATCCCAGCAGGGTATTGGGGAAAGTTTTCAATCAGCAATAATCGCGTCTTGGACTAACCTCATAGACTACGATATTGCCTCTGCGAAAGAATGCTAGAAACGACCACAAGCACAAAGGCACACATTTTGTCCTGAGAACTTCAGGGATGGTGACCTATTCTGCAGTATATGCAAATGAGATCAACTGGGATTTGGGTCAGATCCCACCTGGTCGAAAATCTGTGCAACAACACATATTACCTTACTTATGACAACTACTCAGATTCACCTCAGAGTATGATTTTGCTACTGCAAAAGACCACTGGAACTGACCCCTAAAATATCAACACAAATGCTGCGGTCACTAAGATTGACATATGTAAATAAGCCGATTTGAGCTTAGATCTAGTCTCAAGTGAGCAATTATATGTACAAAACTGAATATCAAAACAGTAACAGAAGAAAAAGCAGAAATCTAAGTAAACTACCACAAAATCATTTTTGTTTTACATAAAACTTACACTAAAAAAAAACAATATCAAAAATTGCCAAGGCTGACTATATTTCAAGTCATCCCAGCAGGGTATTGGGTAAAGTTTTCAATCAGCAATAATAGCGTCTCAGATTAACCTCATAGACTACGATATTGCCTCTGCGAAAGAATGCTAGAAACGACCACGAGCACAAAGGCACACATTTTGTCCTGAGAACTTCAGGGATGGTGACCTGTTCTGCAGTATATGCAAATGAGATCAACTGGGATTTGGGTCAGATCCCACCTGGTCGAAAATCTGTGCAACAACACATATTACCTTACTTATGACCACTACTCAGATTCACCTCAGAGTATGATTTTGCTACTGCAAAAGACCACTGGAACTGACCCCTAAAATATCAACACAAATGCTGTGGTCACTAAGATTGACATATGTAAATAAGCCGATTTGAGCTTAGATCTAGTCTCAAGTGGGCAATTATATGTACAAAACTGAATATCAAAACAGTAACAGAAGAAAAAGCAGAAATCTAAGTGAACTACCACAAAATCATTTTTGTTTTACATAAAACTTACACAAAAAAAAACAATAAATCATCAGAAACTACCATCAGTTAACACTGCATACAAAACAGACAGCGTAATCTTTTTTTCATAAACAATATCTAGTCTCAAGCAAGACGATCAAAAATTGCCAAGGCTGACTATATTTCAAGTCATCCCAGAAGGGTATTGGGTAAAATTTTCAATCAGCAATAATCGCGTCTCGGATTAACCTCATAGACTACGATATTGCCTCTGCGAAAGAATGCTAGAAACGACCACAAGCACAAAGGCACACATTTTGTCCTGAGAACTTCAGGGATGGTGACCTATTCTGCAGTATATGCAAATGAGATCAACTGGGATTTGGGTCAGATCCCACCTGGTCGAAAATCTGTGCAACAACACATATTACCTTACTTATGACCACTACTCAGATTCACCTCAGAGTATGATTTTGCTACTGCAAAATACCACTGGAACTGACCCCTAAAATATCAACACAAATGCTGTGGTCACTAAGATTGACATATGTAAATAAGCCGATTTGAGCTTAGATCTAGTCTCAAGTGGGCAATTATATGTACAAAACTGAATATCAAAACAGTAACAGAAAAAAAAGCAGAAATCTAAGTGAACTACCACAAAATCATTTTTGTTTTACATAAAACTTACACAAAAAAAAACAATAAATCATCAGAAACTACCATCAGTTAACACTGCATACAAAACAGACAGCGTAATCTTTTTTTCATAAACAATATCTAGTCTCAAGCAAGACGATCAAAAATTGCCAAGGCTGACTATATTTCAAGTCATCCCAGCAGGGTATTGGGTAAAGTTTTCAATCAGCAATAATCGCGTCTCGGATTAACCTCATAGACTACGATATTGCCTCTGCGAAAGAATGCTAGAAACGACCACAAGCACAAAGGCACACATTTTGTCCTGAGAACTTCAGGGATGGTGACCTATTCTGCAGTATATGCAAATGAGATCAACTGGGATTTGGGTCAGATCCCACCTGGTCGAAAATCTGTGCAACAACACATATTACCTTACTTATGACCACTACTCAGATTCACCTCAGAGTATGATTTTGCTACTGCAAAAGACCACTGGAACTGACCCCTAAAATATCAACACAAATGCTGTGGTCACTAAGATTGACATATGTAAATAAGCCGATTTGAGCTTAGATCTAGTCTCAAGTGGGCAATTATATGTACAAAACTGAAGATCAAAACAGTAACAGAAGAAAAAGCAGAAATCTAAGTGAACTACCACAAAATCATTTTTGTTTTACATAAAACTTACACAAAAAAAAACAATAAATCATCAGAAACTACCATCAGTTAACACTGCATACAAAACAGACAGCGTAATCTTTTTTTCATAAACAATATCTAGTCTCAAGCAAGACGATCAAAAATTGCCAAGGCTGACTATATTTCAAGTCATCCCAGAAGGGTATTGGGTAAAATTTTCAATCAGCAATAATCGCGTCTCGGATTAACCTCATAGACTACGATATTGCCTCTGCGAAAGAATGCTAGAAACGACCACAAGCACAAAGGCACACATTTTGTCCTGAGAACTTCAGGGATGGTGACCTGTTCTGCAGTATATGCAAATGAGATCAACTGGGATTTGGGTCAGATCCCACCTGGTCGAAAATCTGTGCAACAACACATATTACCTTACTTATGACCACTACTCAGATTCACCTCAGAGTATGATTTTGCTACTGCAAAAGACCACTGGAACTGACCCCTAAAATATCAACACAAATGCTGTGGTCACTAAGATTGACATATGTAAATAAGCCGATTTGAGCTTAGATCTAGTCTCAAGTGGGCAATTATATGTACAAAACTGAATATCAAAACAGTAACAGAAGAAAAAGCAGAAATCTAAGTGAACTACCACAAAATCATTTTTGTTTTACATAAAACTTACACAAAAAAAAACAATAAATCATCAGAAACTACCATCAGTTAACACTGCATACAAAACAGACAGCGTAATCTTTTTTTCATAAACAATATCTAGTCTCAAGCAAGACGATCAAAAATTGCCAAGGCTGACTATATTTCAAGTCATCCCAGAAGGATATTGGGTAAAATTTTCAATCAGCAATAATCGCGTCTCGGATTAACCTCATAGACTACGATATTGCCTCTGCGAAAGAATGCTAGAAACGACCACAAGCACAAAGGCACACATTTTGTCCTGAGAACTTCAGGGATGGTGACCTATTCTGCAGTATATGCAAATGAGATCAACTGGGATTTGGGTCAGATCCCACCTGGTCGAAAATCTGTGCAACAACACATATTACCTTACTTATGACCACTACTCAGATTCACCTCAGAGTATGATTTTGCTACTGCAAAAGACCACTGGAACTGACCCCTAAAATATCAACACAAATGCTGTGGTCACTAAGATTGACATATGTAAATAAGCCGATTTGAGCTTAGATCTAGTCTCAAGTGGGCAATTATATGTACAAAACTGAATATCAAAACAGTAACAGAAAAAAAAGCAGAAATCTAAGTGAACTACCACAAAATCATTTTTGTTTTACATAAAACTTACACAAAAAAAAACAATAAATCATCAGAAACTACCATCAGTTAACACTGCATACAAAACAGACAGCGTAATCTTTTTTTCATAAACAATATCTAGTCTCAAGCAAGACGATCAAAAATTGCCAAGGCTGACTATATTTCAAGTCATCCCAGCAGGGTATTGGGTAAAGTTTTCAATCAGCAATAATCGCGTCTCGGATTAACCTCATAGACTACGATATTGCCTCTGCGAAAGAATGCTAGAAACGACCACAAGCACAAAGGCACACATTTTGTCCTGAGAACTTCAGGGATGGTGACCTATTCTGCAGTATATGCAAATGAGATCAACTGGGATTTGGGTCAGATCCCACCTGGTCGAAAATCTGTGCAACAACACATATTACCTTACTTATGACCACTACTCAGATTCACCTCAGAGTATGATTTTGCTACTGCAAAAGACCACTGGAACTGACCCCTAAAATATCAACACAAATGCTGTGGTCACTAAGATTGACATATGTAAATAAGCCGATTTGAGCTTAGATCTAGTCTCAAGTGGGCAATTATATGTACAAAACTGAAGATCAAAACAGTAACAGAAGAAAAAGCAGAAATCTAAGTGAACTACCACAAAATCATTTTTGTTTTACATAAAACTTACACAAAAAAAAACAATAAATCATCAGAAACTACCATCAGTTAACACTGCATACAAAACAGACAGCATAATCTTTTTTTCATAAACAATATCTAGTCTCAAGCGAGACTATCAAAAATTGCCAAGGCTGACTATATTTCAAGTCATCCCAGCAGGGTATTGGGTAAAGTTTCCAATCAGCAATAATCGCGTCTCGGACTAACCTCATAGACTACGATATTGCCTCTGCGAAAGAATGCTAGAAACGACCACAAGCACAAAGGCACACATTTTGTCCTGAGAACTTCAGGGATGGTGACCAATTCTGCAGTATATGCAAATGAGATCAACTGGGATTTGGGTCAGATCCCACCTGGTCGAAAATCTGTGCAACAACACATATTACCTTACTTATGACAACTACTCAGATTCACCTCAGAGTATGATTTTGCTACTGCAAAAGACCACTGGAACTGACCCCTAAAATATCAACACAAATGCTGCGGTCACTAAGATTGACATATGTAAATAAGCCGATTTGAGCTTAGATCTAGTCTCAAGTGGGCAATTATATGTACAAAACTGAATATCAAAACAGTAACAGAAGAAAATGAAGAAATCTAAGTAAACTACCACAAAATCATTTTTGTTTTACATAAAACTTACACTAAAAAAAAAACAATAAATCATCAGAAACTACCATCAGTTAACACTGCATACAAAACAGACGGCGTAACTTTTCTTTCATAAACAATATCTAGTCTCAAGCGAGACTATCAAAAATTGCCAAGGCTGATTATATTTCAAGTCATCCCAGCAGAGTATTGGGTAAAGTTTTCAATCAGCAATAATCGCGTCTCGGATTAACCTCATAGACTACGATATTGCCTCTGCGAAAGAATGCTAGAAACGACCACAAGCACAAAGGCACATATTTTGTCCTGAGAACTTCAGGGATGGTGACCAATTCTGCAGTATATGCAAATGAGATCAACTGGGATTTGGGTCAGATCCCACCTGGTCGAAAATCTGTGCAACAACACATATTACCTTACTTATGACCACTACTCAGATTCACCTCAGAGTATGATTTTGCTACTGCAAAAGACTACTGGAACTGACCCCTAAAATATCAACACAAATGCTGTGGTCACTAAGATTGACATATGTAAATAAGCCGATTTGAGCTTAGATCTAGTCTCAAGTGGGCAATTATATGTACAAAACTGAATATCAAAACAGTAACAGAAGAAAAAGCAGAAATCTAAGTGAACTACCACAAAATCATTTTTGTTTTACATAAAACTTACACAAAAAAAAAACAATAAATCATCAGAAACTACCATAAGTTAACACTGCATACAAAACAGACAGCGTAATCTTTTTTTCATAAACAATATCTAGTCTCAAGCGAGACTATCAAAAATTGCCAAGGCTGACTATATTTCAAGTCATCCCAGCAGGGTATTGGGTAAAGTTTTCAATCAGCAATAATCGCGTCTCGGATTAACCTCATAGACTACGATATTGCCTCTGCGAAAGAATGCTAGAAACGACCACAAGCACAAAGGCACACATTTTGTCCTGAGAACTTCAGGGATGGTGACCTATTCTGCAGTATATGCAAATGAGATTAACTGGGATTTGGGTCAGATCCCACCTGGTCGAAAATCTGTGCAGCAACACATAATACCTTACTTATGACCACTACTCAGATTCACCTCAGAGTATGATTTTGCTACTGCAAAAGACCACTGGAACTGACCCCTAAAATATCAACACAAATGCTGTGGTCACTAAGATTGACATATGTAAATAAGCCAATTTGAGCTTAGATCTAGTCTCAAGTGGGCAATTATATGTACAAAACTGAATATCAAAACAGTAACAGAAGAAAATGAAGAAATCTAAGTAAACTACCACAAAATCATTTTTGTTTTACATAAAACTTACACTAAAAAAAAAACAATAAATCATCAGAAACTACCATCAGTTAACACTGCATACAAAACAGATGGCGTAACTTTTCTTTCATAAACAATATCTAGTCTCAAGCGAGACTATCAAAAATTGCCAAGGCTGACTATATTTCAAGTCATCCCAGCAGAGTATTGGGTAAAGTTTTCAATCAGCAATAATCGCGTCTCGGATTAACCTCATAGACTACGATATTGCCTCTGCGAAAGAATGCTAGAAACGACCACAAGCACAAAGGCACATATTTTGTCCTGAGAACTTCAGGGATGGTGACCAATTCTGCAGTATATGCAAATGAGATCAACTGGGATTTGGGTCAGATCCCACCTGGTCGAAAATCTGTGCAACAACACATATTACCTTACTTATGACCACTACTCAGATTCACCTCAGAGTATGATTTTGCTACTGCAAAAGACTACTGGAACTGACCCCTAAAATATCAACACAAATGCTGTGGTCAGTAAGATTGACATATGTAAATAAGCCGATTTGAGCTTAGATCTAGTCTCAAGTGGGCAATTATATGTACAAAACTGAATATCAAAACAGTAACAGAAGAAAAAGCAGAAATCTAAGTGAACTACCACAAAATCATTTTTGTTTTACATAAAACTTACACAAAAAAAAAACAATAAATCATCAGAAAATACCATAAGTTAACACTGCATACAAAACAGACAGCGTAATCTTTTTTTCATAAACAATATCTAGTCTCAAGCGAGACTATCAAAAATTGCCAAGGCTGATTATATTTCAAGTCATCCCAGCAGGGTATTGGGTAAAGTTTTCAATCAGCAATAATCGTGTCTCGGATTAACCTCATAGACTACGATATTGCCTCTGCGAAAGAATGCTAGAAACGACCACAAGCACAAAGGCACACATTTTGTCCTGAGAACTTCAGGGATGGTGACCTATTCTGCAGTATATGCAAATGAGATCAACTGGGATTTGGGTCAGATCCCACCTGGTCGAAAATCTGTGCAGCAACACATAATACCTTACTTATGACCACTACTCAGATTCACCTCAGAGTATGATTTTGCTACTGCAAAAGACCACTGGAACTGACCCCTAAAATATCAACACAAATGCTGTGGTCACTAAGATTGACATATGTAAATAAGCCGATTTGAGCTTAGATCTAGTCTCAAGTGGGCAATTATATGTACAAAACTGAATATCAAAACAGTAACAGAAGAAAATGAAGAAATCTAAGTAAACTACCACAAAATCATTTTTGTTTTACATAAAACTTACACTAAAAAAAAAACAATAAATCATCAGAAACTACCATCAGTTAACACTGCATACAAAACAGATGGCGTAAGTTTTCTTTCATAAACAATATCTAGTCTCAAGCGAGACTATCAAAAATTGCCAAGGCTGACTATATTTCAAGTCATCCCAGCAGGGTATTGGGTAAAGTTTTCAATCAGCAATAATCGCGTCTCGGATTAACCTCATAGACTACGATATTGCCTCTGCGAAAGAATGCTAGAAACGACCACAAGCACAAAGGCACACATTTTGTCCTGAGAACTTCAGGGATGGTGACCAATTCTGCAGTATATGCAAATGAGATCAACTGGGATTTGGGTCAGATCCCACCTGGTCGAAAATCTGTGCAACAACACATATTACCTTACTTATGACCACTACTCAGATTCACCTCACAGAGTATGATTTTGCTACTGCAAAAGACCACTGGAACTGACCCCTAAAATATCAACACAAATGCTGTGGTCACTAAGATTGACATATGTAAATAAGCCGATTTGAGCTTAGATCTAGTCTCAAGTGGGCAATTATATGTACAAAACTGAATATCAAAACAGTAACAGAAGAAAAAGCAGAAATCTAAGTAAACTACCACAAAATCATTTTTGTTTTACATAAAACTTACACTAAAAAAAAACCAATAAATCATTAGAAACTACCATCAGTTAACACTGCATACAAAACATACGGCGTAACTTTTCTTTCATAAACAATATCTAGTCTCAAGCGAGACTATCAAAAATTGCCAAGGCTGACTATATTTCAAGTCATCCCAGCAGGGTATTGGGTAAAGTTTTCAATCAGCAATAATCGCGTCTCGGATTAACCTCATAGACTACGATATTGCCTCTGCGAAAGAATGCTAGAAACGACCACAAGCACAAAGGCACATATTTTGTCCTGAGAACTTCAGGGATGGTGACCAATTCTGCAGTATATGCAAATGAGATCAACTGGGATTTGGGTCAGATCCCACCTGGTCGAAAATCTGTGCAACAACACATATTACCTTACTTATGACCACTACTCAGATTCACCTCAGAGTATGATTTTGCTACTGCAAAATCTACTGGAACTGACCCCTAAAATATCAACACAAATGCTGTGGTCACTAAGATTGACATATGTAAATAAGCCGATTTGAGCTTAGATCTAGTCTCAAGTGGGCAATTATATGTACAAAACTGAATATCAAAACAGTAACAGAAAAAAAAGCAGAAATCTAAGTGAACTACCACAAAATCATTTTTGTTTTACATAAAACTTACACAAAAAAAAAACAATAAATCATCAGAAACTACCATAAGCTAACACTGCATACAAAACAGACAGCGTAATCTTTTTTTCATAAACAATATCTAGTCTCAAGCGAGACTATCAAAAAATGCCAAGGCTGACTATATTTCAAGTCATCCCAGCAGGGTATTGGGTAAAGTTTTCAATCAGCAATAATCGCGTCTCGGATTAACCTCATAGACTACGATATTGCCTCTGCGAAAGAATGCTAGAAACGACCACAAGCACAAAGGCACATATTTTGTCCTGAGAACTTCAGGGATGGTGACCAATTCTGCAGTATATGCAAATGAGATCAACTGGGATTTGGGTCAGATCCCACCTGGTCGAAAATCTGTGCAACAACACATATTACCTTACTTATGACCACTACTCAGATTCACCTCAGAGTATGATTTTGCTACTGCAAAAGACTACTGGAACTGACCCCTAAAATATCAACACAAATGCTGTGGTCACTAAGATTGACATATGTAAATAAGCCAATTTGAGCTTAGATCTAGTCTCAAGTGGGCAATTATATGTACAAAACTGAATATCAAAACAGTAACAGAAGAAAATGAAGAAATCTAAGTAAACTACCACAAAATCATTTTTGTTTTACATAAAACTTACACTAAAAAAAAAACAATAAATCATCAGAAACTACCATCAGTTAACACTGCATACAAAACAGACGGCGTAACTTTTCTTTCATAAACAATATCTAGTCTCAAGCGAGACTATCAAAAATTGCCAAGGCTGACTATATTTCAAGTCATCCCAGCAGAGTGTTGGGTAAAGTTTTCAATCAGCAATAATCGCGTCTCGGATTAACCTCATAGACTACGATATTGCCTCTGCGAAAGAATGCTAGAAACGACCACAAGCACAAAGGCACATATTTTGTCCTGAGAACTTCAGGGATGGTGACCAATTCTGCAGTATATGCAAATGAGATCAACTGGGATTTGGGTCAGATCCCACCTGGTCGAAAATCTGTGCAACAACACATATTACCTTACTTATGACCACTACTCAGATTCACCTCAGAGTATGATTTTGCTATTGCAAAAGACTACTGGAACTGACCCCTAAAATATCAACACAAATGCTGTGGTCACTAAGATTGACATATGTAAATAAGCCGATTTGAGCTTAGATCTAGTCTCAAGTGGGCAATTATATGTACAAAACTGAATATCAAAACAGTAACAGAAGAAAAAGCAGAAATCTAAGTGAACTACCACAAAATCATTTTTGTTTTACATAAAACTTACACAAAAAAAAAACAATAAATCATCAGAAACTACCATAAGTTAACACTGCATACAAAACAGACAGCGTAATCTTTTTTTCATAAACAATATCTAGTCTCAAGCGAGACTATCAAAAATTGCCAAGGCTGACTATATTTCAAGTCATCCCAGCAGGGTATTGGGTAAAGTTTTCAATCAGCAATAATCGCGTCTCGGATTAACCTCATAGACTACGATATTGCCTCTGCGAAAGAATGCTAGAAACGACCACAAGCACAAAGGCACACATTTTGTCCTGAGAACTTCAGGGATGGTGACCTATTCTGCAGTATATGCAAATGAGATCAACTGGGATTTGGGTCAGATCCCACCTGGTCGAAAATCTGTGCAGCAACACATAATACCTTACTTATGACCACTACTCAGATTCACCTCAGAGTATGATTTTGCTACTGCAAAAGACCACTGGAACTGACCCCTAAAATATCAACACAAATGCTGTGGTCACTAAGATTGACATATGTAAATAAGCCGATTTGAGCTTAGATCTAGTCTCAAGTGGGCAATTATATGTACAAAACTGAATATCAAAACAGTAACAGAAGAAAATGAAGAAATCTAAGTAAACTACCACAAAATCATTTTTGTTTTACATAAAACTTACACTAAAAAAAAAACAATAAATCATCAGAAACTACCATCAGTTAACACTGCATACAAAACAGATGGCGTAACTTTTCTTTCATAAACAATATCTAGTCTCAAGCGAGACTATCAAAAATTGCCAAGGCTGACTATATTTCAAGTCATCCCAGCAGAGTATTGGGTAAAGTTTTCAATCAGCAATAATCGCGTCTCGGATTAACCTCATAGACTACGATATTGCCTCTGCGAAAGAATGCTAGAAACGACCACAAGCACAAAGGCACACATTTTGTCCTGAGAACTTCAGGGATGGTGACCAATTCTGCAGTATATGCAAATGAGATCAACTGGGATTTGGGTCAGATCCCACCTGGTCGAAAATCTGTGCAACAACACATATTACCTTACTTATGACCACTACTCAGATTCACCTCACAGAGTATGATTTTGCTACTGCAAAAGACCACTGGAACTGACCCCTAAAATATCAACACAAATGCTGTGGTCACTAAGATTGACATATGTAAATAAGCCGATTTGAGCTTAGATCTAGTCTCAAGTGGGCAATTATATGTACAAAACTGAAGATCAAAACAGTAACAGAAGAAAAAGCAGAAATCTAAGTGAACTACCACAAAATCATTTTGGTTTTACATAAAACTTACACAAAAAAAAACAATAAATCATCAGAAACTACCATCAGTTAACACTGCATACAAAACAGACAGCGTAATCTTTTTTTCATAAACAATATCTAGTCTCAAGCGAGACTATCAAAAATTGCCAAGGCTGACTATATTTCAAGTCATCCCTGCAGGGTATTGGGTAAAGTTTTCAATCAGCAATAATCGCGTCTCGGATTAACCTCATAGACTACGATATTGCCTCTGCGAAAGAATGCTAGAAACGACCACAAGCACAAAGGCACACATTTTGTCCTGAGAACTTCAGGGATGGTGACCTATTCTGCAGTATATGCAAATGAGATCAACTGGGATTTGGGTCAGATCCCACCTGGTCGAAAATCTGTGCAGCAACACATATTACCTTACTTATGACCACTACTCAGATTCACCTCAGAGTATGATTTTGCTACTGCAAAAGACCACTGGAACTGACCCCTAAAATATCAACACAAATGCTGTGGTCACTAAGATTGACATATGTAAATAAGCCGATTTGAGCTTAGATCTAGTCTCAAGTGGGCAATTATATGTACAAAACTGAATATCAAAACAGTAACAGAAGAAAGTGAAGAAATCTAAGTAAACTACCACAAAATCATTTTTGTTTTACATAAAACTTACACTAAAAAAAAAACAATAAATCATCAGAAACTACCATCAGTTAACACTGCATACAAAACAGATGGCGTAACTTTTCTTTCATAAACAATATCTAGTCTCAAGCGAGACTATCAAAAATTGCCAAGGCTGACTATATTTCAAGTCATCCCAGCAGAGTATTGGGTAAAGTTTTCAATCAGCAATAATCGCGTCTCGGATTAACCTCATAGACTACGATATTGCCTCTGCGAAAGAATGCTAGAAACGACCACAAGCACAAAGGCACACATTTTGTCCTGAGAACTTCAGGGATGGTGACCAATTCTGCAGTATATGCAAATGAGATCAACTGGGATTTGGGTCAGATCCCACCTGGTCGAAAATCTGTGCAACAACACATATTACCTTACTTATGACCACTACTCAGATTCACCTCACAGAGTATGATTTTGCTACTGCAAAAGACCACTGGAACTGACCCCTAAAATATCAACACAAATGCTGTGGTCACTAAGATTGACATATGTAAATAAGCCGATTTGAGCTTAGATCTAGTCTCAAGTGGGCAATTATATGTACAAAACTGAAGATCAAAACAGTAACAGAAGAAAAAGCAGAAATCTAAGTGAACTACCACAAAATCATTTTTGTTTTACATAAAACTTACCCAAAAAAAAACAATAAATCATCAGAAACTACCATCAGTTAACACTGCATACAAAACAGACAGCGTAATCTTTTTTTCATAAACAATATCTAGTCTCAAGCGAGACTATCAAAAATTGCCAAGGCTGACTATATTTCAAGTCATCCCTGCAGGGTATTGGGTAAAGTTTTCAATCAGCAATAATCGCGTCTCGGATTAACCTCATAGACTACGATATTGCCTCTGCGAAAGAATGCTAGAAACGACCACAAGCACAAAGGCACATATTTTGTCCTGAGAACTTCAGGGATGGTGACCAATTCTGCAGTATATGCAAATGAGATCAACTGGGATTTGGGTCAGATCCCACCTGGTCGAAAATCTGTGCAACAACACATATTACCTTACTTATGACCACTACTCAGATTCACCTCAGAGTATGATTTTGCTACTGCAAAAGACTACTGGAACTGACCCCTAAAATATCAACACAAATGCTGTGGTCACTAAGATTGACATATGTAAATAAGCCGATTTGAGCTTAGATCTAGTCTCAAGTGGGCAATTATATGTACAAAACTGAATATCAAAACAGTAACAGAAGAAAAAGCAGAAATCTAAGTGAACTACCACAAAATCATTTTTGTTTTACATAAAACTTACACAAAAAAAAACAATAAATCATCAGAAACTACCATCAGTTAACACTGCATACAAAACAGATGGCGTAACTTTTCTTTCATAAACAATATCTAGTCTCAAGCGAGACTATCAAAAATTGCCAAGGCTGACTATATTTCAAGTCATCCCAGCAGAGTATTGGGTAAAGTTTTCAATCAGCAACAATCGCGTCTCGGATTAACCTCATAGACTACGATATTGCCTCTGCGAAAGAATGCTAGAAACGACCACAAGCACAAAGGCACACATTTTGTCCTGAGAACTTCAGGGATGGTGACCAATTCTGCAGTATATGCAAATGAGATCAACTGGGATTTGGGTCAGATCCCACCTGGTCGAAAATCTGTGCAACAACACATATTACCTTACTTATGACCACTACTCAGATTCACCTCACAGAGTATGATTTTGCTACTGCAAAAGACCACTGGAACTGACCCCTAAAATATCAACACAAATGCTGTGGTCACTAAGATTGACATATGTAAATAAGCCGATTTGAGCTTAGATCTAGTCTCAAGTGGGCAATTATATGTACAAAACTGAAGATCAAAACAGTAACAGAAGAAAAAGCAGAAATCTAAGTGAACTACCACAAAATCATTTTTGTTTTACATAAAACTTACAAAAAAAAAAACAATAAATCATCAGAAACTACCATCAGTTAACACTGCATACAAAACATACGGCGTAACTTTTCTTTCATAAACAATATCTAGTCTCAAGCGAGACTATCAAAAATTGCCAAGGCTGACTATATTTCAAGTCATCCCAGCAGGGTATTGGGTAAAGTTTTCAATCAGCAATAATTGCGTCTCGGATTAACCTCATAGACTACGATATTGCCTCTGCGAAAGAATGCTAGAAACGACCACAAGCACAAAGGCACACATTTTGTCCTGAGAACTTCAGGGATGGTGACCAATTCTGCAGTATATGCAAATGAGATCAACTGGGATTTGGGTCAGATCCCACCTGGTCGAAAATCTGTGCAACAACACATATTACCTTACTTATGACCACTACTCAGATTCACCTCACAGAGTATGATTTTGCTACTGCAAAAGACCACTGGAACTGACCCCTAAAATATCAACACAAATGCTGTGGTCACTAAGATTGACATATGTAAATAAGCCGATTTGAGCTTAGATCTAGTCTCAAGTGGGCAATTATATGTACAAAACTGAATATCAAAACAGTAACAGAAGAAAAAGCAGAAATCTAAGTAAACTACCACAAAATCATTTTTGTTTTAAATAAAACTTACACTAAAAAAAAAAACAATAAATCATTAGAAACTACCATCAGTTAACACTGCATACAAAACAGACGGCGTAATCTTTCTTTCATAAACAATATCTAGTCTCAAGCGAGACTATCAAAAATTGCCAAGGCTGACTATATTTCAAGTCATCCCAGCAGGGTATTGGGTAAAGTTTTCAATCAGCAATAATCGCGTCTTGGATTAACCTCATAGACTACGATATTGCCTCTGCGAAAGAATGCTAGAAACGACCACAAGCACAAAGGCACATATTTTGTCCTGAGAACTTCAGGGATGGTGACCAATTCTGCAGTATATGCAAATGAGATCAACTGGGATTTGGGTCAGATCCCACCTGGTCGAAAATCTGTGCAACAACACATATTACCTTACTTATGACCACTACTCAGATTCACCTCAGAGTATGATTTTGCTACTGCAAAAGACTACTGGAACTGACCCCTAAAATATCAACACAAATGCTGTGGTCACTAAGATTGACATATGTAAATAAGCCGATTTGAGCTTAGATCTAGTCTCAAGTGGGCAATTATATGTACAAAACTGAATATCAAAACAGTAACAGAAGAAAAAGCAGAAATCTAAGTGAACTACCACAAAATCATTTTTGTTTTACATAAAACTTACACAAAAAAAAAACAATAAATCATCAGAAACTACCATAAGTTAACACTGCATACAAAACAGACAGCGTAATCTTTTTTTCATAAACAATATCTAGTCTCAAGCGAGACTATCAAAAATTGCCAAGGCTGACTATATTTCAAGTCATCCCAGCAGAGTATTGGGTAAAGTTTTCAATCAGCAATAATCGCGTCTCGGATTAACCTCATAGACTACGATATTGCCTCTGCGAAAGAATGCTAGAAACGACCACAAGCACAAAGGCACACATTTTGTCCTGAGAACTTCAGGGATGGTGACCTATTCTGCAGTATATGCAAATGAGATCAACTGGGATTTGGGTCAGATCCCACCTGGTCGAAAATCTGTGCAGCAACACATAATACCTTACTTATGACCACTACTCAGATTCACCTCAGAGTATGATTTTGCTACTGCAAAAGACCACTGGAACTGACCCCTAAAATATCAACACAAATGCTGTGGTCACTAAGATTGACATATGTAAATAAGCCGATTTGAGCTTAGATCTAGTCTCAAGTGGGCAATTATATGTACAAAACTGAATATCAAAACAGTAACAGAAGAAAAAGCAGAAATCTAAGTGAACTACCACAAAATCATTTTTGTTTTACATAAAACTTACACTAAAAAAAAACAATAAATCATCAGAAACTACCATCAGTTAATACTGCATACAAAACAGACGGCGTAATCTTTCTTTCATAAACAATATCTAGTCTCAAGCGAGACTATCAAAAATTGCCAAGGCTGACTATATTTTAAGTCATCCCAGCAGGGTATTGGGTAAAGTTTTCAATCAGCAATAATCGCGTCTCGGATTAACCTCATAGACTACGATATTGCCTCTGCGAAAGAATGCTAGAAACGACCACAAGCACAAAGGCACACATTCTGTCCTGAGAACTTCAGGGATGGTGACCAATTCTGCAGTATATGCAAATGAGATCAACTGGGATTTGGGTCAGATCCCACCTGGTCGAAAAACTGTGCAACAACACATATTACCTTACTTATGACCACCACTCAGATTCACCTCAGAGTATGATTTTGCTACTGCAAAAGGCCACTGGAACTGACCCCTAAAATATCAACACAAATGCTGCGGTCACTAAGATTGACATATGTAAATAAGCCGATTTGAGCTTATATCTAGTCTCAAGTGGGCAATTACATGTACAAAACTGAATATCAAAACAGTAACAGAAGAAAATGCAGAAATCTAAGTAAACTACCACAAAATCATTTTTGTTTTACATAAAACTTACACTAAAAAAAAAACAATAAATCATCAGAAACTGCCATCAGTTAACACTGCATACAAAACAGACGGCGTAATTTTTCTTTCATAAACAATATCTAGTCTCAAGCGAGACTATCAAAAATTGCCAAGGCTGACTATATTTTAAGTCATCCCAGCAGGGTATTGGGTAAAGTTTTCAATCAGCAATAATCGCGTCTCGGATTAACCTCATTACGACTACGATATTGCCTCTGCGAAAGAATGCTAGAAACGACCACAAGCACAAAGGCACACATTCTGTCCTGAGAACTTCAGGGATGGTGACCAATTCTGCAGTATATGCAAATGAGATCAACTGGGATTTGGGTCAGATCCCACCTGGTCGAAAAACTGTGCAACAACACATATTACCTTACTTATGACCACTACTCAGATTCACCTCAGAGTATGATTTTGCTACTGCAAAAGGCCACTGGAACTGACCCCTAAAATATCAACACAAATGCTGTGGTCACTAAGATTGACATATGTAAATAAGCCGATTTGAGCTTATATCTAGTCTCAAGTGGGCAATTATATGTACAAAACTGAATATCAAAACAGTAACAGAAGAAAATGCAGAAATCTAAGTAAACTACCACAAAATCATTTTTGTTTTACATAAAACTTACACTAAAAAAAAAACAATAAATCATCAGAAACTACCATCAGCTAACACTGCATACAAAACAGACGGCGTAATCTTTCTTTCATAAACAATATCTAGTCTCAAGCGAGACTATCAAAAATTGCCAAGGCTGACTATATTTCAAGTCATCCCAGCAGGGTATTGGGTAAAGTTTTCAATCAGCAATAATCACGTCTCGGATTAACCTCATAGACTACGATATTGCCTCTGCGAAAGAATGCTAGAAACGACCACAAGCACAAAGGCACACATTTTGTCCTGAGAACTTCAGGGATGGTGACCAATTCTGCAGTATATGCAAATGAGATCAACTGGGATTTGGGTCAGATCCCACCTGGTCGAAAATCTGTGCAACAACACATATTACCTTACTTATGACCACTACTCAGATTCACCTCACAGAGTATGATTTTGCTACTGCAAAAGACCACTGGAACTGACCCCTAAAATATCAACACAAATGCTGTGGTCACTAAGATTGACATATGTAAATAAGCCGATTTGAGCTTAGATCTAGTCTCAAGTGGGCAATTATATGTACAAAACTGAATATCAAAACAGTAACAGAAGAAAAAGCAGAAATCTAAGTAAACTACCACAAAATCATTTTTGTTTTACATAAAACTTACACTAACAAAAAACAATAAATCATCAGAAACTACCATCAGTTAACACTGCATACAAAACAGACAGCGTAATCTTTTTTTCATAAACAATATCTAGTCTCAAGCGAGACTATCAAAAATTGCCAAGGCTGACTATATTTCAAGTCATCCCAGCAGGGTATTGGGTAAAGTTTTCAATCAGCAATAATCGCGTCTCGGATTAACCTCATAGACTACGATATTGCCTCTGCGAAAGAATGCTAGAAACGACCACAAGCACAAAGGCACACATTTTGTCCTGAGAACTTCAGGGATGGTGACCAATTCTGCAGTATATGCAAATGAGATCAACTGGGATTTGGGTCAGATCCCACCTGGTCGAAAAACTGTGCAACAACACATATTAGCTTACTTATGACCACTACTCAGATTCACCTCACAGAGTATGATTTTGCTACTGCAAAAGACCACTGGAACTGACCCCTAAAATATCAACACAAATGCTGTGGTCACTAAGATTGACATATGTAAATAAGCCGATTTGAGCTTAGATCTAGTCTCAAGTGGGCAATTATATGTACAAAACTGAATATCAAAACAGTAACAGAAGAAAAAGCAGAAATCTAAGTAAACTACCACAAAATCATTTTTGTTTTACATAAAACTTACACAAAAAAAAACAATAAATCATCAGAAACTACCATCAGTTAACACTGCGTACAAAACAGACAGCGTAATCTTTTTTTCATAAACAATATCTAGTCTCAAGCGAGACTATCAAAAATTGCCAAGGCTGACTATATTTCAAGTCATCCCAGCAGGGTATTGGGTAAAGTTTTCAATCAGCAATAATCGCGTCTCGGATTAACCTCATAGACTACGATATTGCCTCTGCGAAAGAATGCTAGAAACGACCACAAGCACAAAGGCACACATTTTGTCTTGAGAACTTCAGGGATGGTGACCAATTCTGCAGTATATGCAAATGAGATCAACTGGGATTTGGGTCAGATCCCACCTGGTCGAAAAACTGTGCAACAACACATATTACCTTACTTATGACCACTACTCAGATTCACCTCAGAGTATGATTTTGCTACTGCAAAAGGCCACTGGAACCGACCCCTAAAATATCAACACAAATGCTGTGGTCACTAAGATTGACATATGTAAATAAGCCGATTTGAGCTTAGATCTAGTCTCAAGTGGGCAATTATATGTACAAAACTGAATATCAAAACAGTAACAGAAGAAAAAGCAGAAATCTAAGTAAACTACCACAAAATCATTTTTGTTTTACATAAAACTTACACAAAAAAAAACAATAAATCATCAGAAACTACCATCAGTTAACACTGCATACAAAACAGACAGCGTAATCTTTTTTTCATAAACAATATCTAGTCTCAAGCGAGACTATCAAAAATTGCCAAGGCTGACTATATTTCAAGTCATCCCAGCAGGGTATTGGGTAAAGTTTTCAATCAGCAATAATCGCGTCTCGGATTAACCTCATAGACTACGATATTGCCTCTGCGAAAGAATGCTAGAAACGACCACAAGCACAAAGGCACACATTTTGTCCTGAGAACTTCAGGGATGGTGACCAATTCTGCAGTATATGCAAATGAGATCAACTGGGATTTGGGTCAGATCCCACCTGGTCGAAAAACTGTGCAACAACACATATTAGCTTACTTATGACCACTACTCAGATTCACCTCACAGAGTATGATTTTGCTACTGCAAAAGACCACTGGAACTGACCCCTAAAATATCAACACAAATGCTGTGGTCACTAAGATTGACATATGTAAATAAGCCGATTTGAGCTTAGATCTAGTCTCAAGTGGGCAATTATATGTACAAAACTGAATATCAAAACAGTAACAGAAGAAAAAGCAGAAATCTAAGTAAACTACCACAAAATCATTTTTGTTTTACATAAAACTTACACTAACAAAAAACAATAAATCATCAGAAACTACCATCAGTTAACACTGCATACAAAACAGACAGCGTAATCTTTTTTTCATAAACAATATCTAGTCTCAAGCGAGACTATCAAAAATTGCCAAGGCTGACTATATTTCAAGTCATCCCAGCAGGGTATTGGGTAAAGTTTTCAATCAGCAATAATCGCGTCTCGGATTAACCTCATAGACTACGATATTGCCTCTGCGAAAGAATGCTAGAAACGACCACAAGCACAAAGGCACACATTTTGTCCTGAGAACTTCAGGGATGGTGACCAATTCTGCAGTATATGCAAATGAGATCAACTGGGATTTGGGTCAGATCCCACCTGGTCGAAAAACTGTGCAACAACACATATTAGCTTACTTATGACCACTACTCAGATTCACCTCACAGAGTATGATTTTGATACTGCAAAAGACCACTGGAACTGACCCCTAAAATATCAACACAAATGCTGTGGTCACTAAGATTGACATATGTAAATAAGCCGATTTGAGCTTAGATCTAGTCTCAAGTGGGCAATTATATGTACAAAACTGAATATCAAAACAGTAACAGAAGAAAAAGCAGAAATCTAAGTAAACTACCACAAAATCATTTTTGTTTTACATAAAACTTACAAAAAAAAAAAAATAAATCATCAGAAACTACCATCAGTTAACACTGCATACAAAACAGACAGCGTAATCTTTTTTTCATAAACAATATCTAGTCTCAAGCGAGACTATCAAAAATTGCCAAGGCTGACTATATTTCAAGTCATCCCAGCAGGGTATTGGGTAAAGTTTTCAATCAGCAATAATCGCGTCTCGGATTAACCTCATAGACTACGATATTGCCTCTGCGAAAGAATGCTAGAAACGACCACAAGCACAAAGGCACACATTTTGTCCTGAGAACTTCAGGGATGGTGACCTATTCTGCAGTATATGCAAATGAGATCAACTGGGATTTGGGTCAGATCCCACCTGGTCGAAAATCTGTGCAGCAACACATAATACCTTACTTATGACCACTACTCAGATTCACCTCAGAGTATGATTTTGCTACTGCAAAAGACCACTGGAACTGACCCCTAAAATATCAACACAAATGCTGTGGTCACTAAGATTGACATATGTAAATAAGCCGATTTGAGCTTAGATCTAGTCTCAAGTGGGCAATTATATGTACAAAACTGAATATCAAAACAGTAACAGAAGAAAATGAAGAAATCTAAGTAAACTACCACAAAATCATTTTTGTTTTACATAAAACTTACACTAAAAAAAAAACAATAAATCATCAGAAACTACCATCAGTTAACACTGCATACAAAACAGATGGCGTAACTTTTCTTTCATAAACAATATCTAGTCTCAAGCGAGACTATCAAAAATTGCCAAGGCTGACTATATTTCAAGTCATCCCAGCAGAGTATTGGGTAAAGTTTTCAATCAGCAATAATCGCGTCTCGGATTAACCTCATAGACTACGATATTGCCTCTGCGAAAGAATGCTAGAAACGACCACAAGCACAAAGGCACACATTTTGTCCTGAGAACTTCAGGGATGGTGACCAATTCTGCAGTATATGCAAATGAGATCAACTGGGATTTGGGTCAGATCCCACCTGGTCGAAAATCTGTGCAACAACACATATTACCTTACTTATGACCACTACTCAGATTCACCTCACAGAGTATGATTTTGCAACTGCAAAAGACCACTGGAACTGACCCCTAAAATATCAACACAAATGCTGTGGTCACTAAGATTGACATATGTAAATAAGCCGATTTGAGCTTAGATCTAGTCTCAAGTGGGCAATTATATGTACAAAACTGAATATCAAAACACTAACAGAAGAAAAAGCAGAAATCTAAGTAAACTACCACAAAATCATTTTTGTTTTACATAAAACTTACACTAAAAAAAACAATAAATCATCAGAAACTACCATCAGTTAACACTGCATACAAAACAGACAGCGTAATCTTTTTTTCATAAACAATATCTAGTCTCAAGCGAGACTATCAAAAATTGCCAAGGCTGACTATATTTCAAGTCATCCCAGCAGGGTATTGGGTAAAGTTTTCAATCAGCAATAATCGCGTCTCGGATTAACCTCATAGACTACGATATTGCCTCTGCGAAAGAATGCTAGAAACGACCACAAGCACAAAGGCACACATTTTGTCCTGAGAACTTCAGGGATGGTGACCAATTCTGCAGTATATGCAAATGAGATCAACTGGGATTTGGGTCAGATCCCACCTGGTCGAAAATCTGTGCAACAACACATATTACCTTACTTATGACCACTACTCAGATTCACCTCAGAGTATGATTTTGCTACTGCAAAAGACTACTGGAACTGACCCCTAAAATATCAACACAAATGCTGTGGTCACTAAGATTGACATATGTAAATAAGCCGATTTGAGCTTAGATCTAGTCTCAAGTGGGCAATTATATGTACAAAACTGAATATCAAAACAGTAACAGAAGAAAAAGCAGAAATCTAAGTGAACTACCACAAAATCATTTTTGTTTTACATAAAACTTACACAAAAAAAAAACAATAAATCATCAGAAACTACCATAAGTTAACACTGCATACAAAACAGACAGCGTAATCTTTTTTTCATAAACAATATCTAGTCTCAAGCGAGACTATCAAAAATTGCCAAGGCTGACTATATTTCAAGTCATCCCAGCAGGGTATTGGGTAAAGTTTTCAATCAGCAATAATCGCGTCTCGGATTAACCTCATAGACTACGATATTGCCTCTGCGAAAGAATGCTAGAAACGACCACAAGCACAAAGGCACACATTTTGTCCTGAGAACTTCAGGGATGGTGACCTATTCTGCAGTATATGCAAATGAGATTAACTGGGATTTGGGTCAGATCCCACCTGGTCGAAAATCTGTGCAGCAACACATAATACCTTACTTATGACCACTACTCAGATTCACCTCAGAGTATGATTTTGCTACTGCAAAAGACCACTGGAACTGACCCCTAAAATATCAACACAAATGCTGTGGTCACTAAGATTGACATATGTAAATAAGCCAATTTGAGCTTAGATCTAGTCTCAAGTGGGCAATTATATGTACAAAACTGAATATCAAAACAGTAACAGAAGAAAATGAAAAAATCTAAGTAAACTACCACAAAATCATTTTTGTTTTACATAAAACTTACACTAAAAAAAAAACAATAAATCATCAGAAACTACCATCAGTTAACACTGCATACAAAACAGATGGCGTAACTTTTCTTTCATAAACAATATCTAGTCTCAAGCGAGACTATCAAAAATTGCCAAGGCTGACTATATTTCAAGTCATCCCAGCAGAGTATTGGGTAAAGTTTTCAATCAGCAATAATCGCGTCTCGGATTAACCTCATAGACTACGATATTGCCTCTGCGAAAGAATGCTAGAAACGACCACAAGCACAAAGGCACATATTTTGTCCTGAGAACTTCAGGGATGGTGACCAATTCTGCAGTATATGCAAATGAGATCAACTGGGATTTGGGTCAGATCCCACCTGGTCGAAAATCTGTGCAACAACACATATTACCTTACTTATGACCACTACTCAGATTCACCTCAGAGTATGATTTTGCTACTGCAAAAGACTACTGGAACTGACCCCTAAAATATCAACACAAATGCTGTGGTCAGTAAGATTGACATATGTAAATAAGCCGATTTGAGCTTAGATCTAGTCTCAAGTGGGCAATTATATGTACAAAACTGAATATCAAAACAGTAACAGAAGAAAAAGCAGAAATCTAAGTGAACTACCACAAAATCATTTTTGTTTTACATAAAACTTACACAAAAAAAAAACAATAAATCATCAGAAACTACCATAAGTTAACACTGCATACAAAACAGACAGCGTAATCTTTTTTTCATAAACAATATCTAGTCTCAAGCGAGACTATCAAAAATTGCCAAGGCTGATTATATTTCAAGTCATCCCAGCAGGGTATTGGGTAAAGTTTTCAATCAGCAATAATCGCGTCTCGGATTAACCTCATAGACTACGATATTGCCTCTGCGAAAGAATGCTAGAAACGACCACAAGCACAAAGGCACACATTTTGTCCTGAGAACTTCAGGGATGGTGACCTATTCTGCAGTATATGCAAATGAGATCAACTGGGATTTGGGTCAGATCCCACCTGGTCGAAAATCTGTGCAGCAACACATAATACCTTACTTATGACCACTACTCAGATTCACCTCAGAGTATGATTTTGCTACTGCAAAAGACCACTGGAACTGACCCCTAAAATATCAACACAAATGCTGTGGTCACTAAGATTGACATATGTAAATAAGCCGATTTGAGCTTAGATCTAGTCTCAAGTGGGCAATTATATGTACAAAACTGAATATCAAAACAGTAACAGAAGAAAATGAAGAAATCTAAGTAAACTACCACAAAATCATTTTTGTTTTACATAAAACTTACACTAAAAAAAAAACAATAAATCATCAGAAACTACCATCAGTTAACACTGCATACAAAACAGATGGCGTAAGTTTTCTTTCATAAACAATATCTAGTCTCAAGCGAGACTATCAAAAATTGCCAAGGCTGACTATATTTCAAGTCATCCCAGCAGGGTATTGGGTAAAGTTTTCAATCAGCAATAATCGCGTCTCGGATTAACCTCATAGACTACGATATTGCCTCTGCGAAAGAATGCTAGAAACGACCACAAGCACAAAGGCACACATTTTGTCCTGAGAACTTCAGGGATGGTGACCAATTCTGCAGTATATGCAAATGAGATCAACTGGGATTTGGGTCAGATCCCACCTGGTCGAAAATCTGTGCAACAACACATATTACCTTACTTATGACCACTACTCAGATTCACCTCACAGAGTATGATTTTGCTACTGCAAAAGACCACTGGAACTGACCCCTAAAATATCAACACAAATGCTGTGGTCACTAAGATTGACATATGTAAATAAGCCGATTTGAGCTTAGATCTAGTCTCAAGTGGGCAATTATATGTACAAAACTGAATATCAAAACAGTAACAGAAGAAAAAGCAGAAATCTAAGTAAACTACCACAAAATCATTTTTGTTTTACATAAAACTTACACTAAAAAAAAACCAATAAATCATTAGAAACTACCATCAGTTAACACTGCATACAAAACAGACGGCGTAATCTTTCTTTCATAAACAATATCTAGTCTCAAGCGAGACTATCAAAAATTGCCAAGGCTGACCTGACTATATTTCAAGTCATCCCAGCAGGGTATTGGGTAAAGTTTTCAATCAGCAATAATCGCGTCTCGGATTAACCTCATAGACTACGATATTGCCTCTGCGAAAGAATGCTAGAAACGACCACAAGCACAAAGGCACATATTTTGTCCTGAGAACTTCAGGGATGGTGACCAATTCTGCAGTATATGCAAATGAGATCAACTGGGATTTGGGTCAGATCCCACCTGGTCGAAAATCTGTGCAACAACACATATTACCTTACTTATGACCACTACTCAGATTCACCTCAGAGTATGATTTTGCTACTGCAAAATCTACTGGAACTGACCCCTAAAATATCAACACAAATGCTGTGGTCACTAAGATTGACATATGTAAATAAGCCGATTTGAGCTTAGATCTAGTCTCAAGTGGGCAATTATATGTACAAAACTGAATATCAAAACAGTAACAGAAGAAAAAGCAGAAATCTAAGTGAACTACCACAAAATCATTTTTGTTTTACATAAAACTTACACAAAAAAAAAACAATAAATCATCAGAAACTACCATAAGCTAACACTGCATACAAAACAGACAGCGTAATCTTTTTTTCATAAACAATATCTAGTCTCAAGCGAGACTATCAAAAAATGCCAAGGCTGACTATATTTCAAGTCATCCCAGCAGGGTATTGGGTAAAGTTTTCAATCAGCAATAATCGCGTCTCGGATTAACCTCCTAGACTACGATATTGCCTCTGCGAAAGAATGCTAGAAACAACCACAAGCACAAAGGCACATATTTTGTCCTGAGAACTTCAGGGATGGTGACCAATTCTGCAGTATATGCAAATGAGATCAACTGGGATTTGGGTCAGATCCCACCTGGTCGAAAATCTGTGCAACAACACATATTACCTTACTTATGACCACTACTCAGATTCACCTCAGAGTATGATTTTGCTACTGCAAAAGACTACTGGAACTGACCCCTAAAATATCAACACAAATGCTGTGGTCACTAAGATTGACATATGTAAATAAGCCGATTTGAGCTTAGATCTAGTCTCAAGTGGGCAATTATATGTACAAAACTGAATATCAAAACAGTAACAGAAGAAAAAGCAGAAATCTAAGTGAACTACCACAAAATCATTTTTGTTTTACATAAAACTTACACAAAAAAAAAACAATAAATCATCAGAAACTACCATAAGTTAACACTGCATACAAAACAGACAGCGTAATCTTTTTTTCATAAACAATATCTAGTCTCAAGCGAGACTATCAAAAATTGCCAAGGCTGACTATATTTCAAGTCATCCCAGCAGGATATTGGGTAAAGTTTTCAATCAGCAATAATCGCGTCTCGGATTAACCTCATAGACTACGATATTGCCTCTGCGAAAGAATGCTAGAAACGACCACAAGCACAAAGGCACACATTTTGTCCTGAGAACTTCAGGGATGGTGACCTATTCTGCAGTATATGCAAATGAGATTAACTGGGATTTGGGTCAGATCCCACCTGGTCGAAAATCTGTGCAGCAACACATAATACCTTACTTATGACCACTACTCAGATTCATCTCAGAGTATGATTTTGCTACTGCAAAAGACCACTGGAACTGACCCCTAAAATATCAACACAAATGCTGTGGTCACTAAGATTGACATATGTAAATAAGCCAATTTGAGCTTAGATCTAGTCTCAAGTGGGCAATTATATGTACAAAACTGAATATCAAAACAGTAACAGAAGAAAATGAAGAAATCTAAGTAAACTACCACAAAATCATTTTTGTTTTACATAAAACTTACACTAAAAAAAAAACAATAAATCATCAGAAACTACCATCAGTTAACACTGCATACAAAACAGACGGCGTAACTTTTCTTTCATAAACAATATCTAGTCTCAAGCGAGACTATCAAAAATTGCCAAGGCTGACTATATTTCAAGTCATCCCAGCAGAGTGTTGGGTAAAGTTTTCAATCAGCAATAATCGCGTCTCGGATTAACCTCATAGACTACGATATTGCCTCTGCGAAAGAATGCTAGAAACGACCACAAGCACAAAGGCACATATTTTGTCCTGAGAACTTCAGGGATGGTGACCAATTCTGCAGTATATGCAAATGAGATCAACTGGGATTTGGGTCAGATCCCACCTGGTCGAAAATCTGTGCAACAACACATATTACCTTACTTATGACCACTACTCAGATTCACCTCAGAGTATGATTTTGCTATTGCAAAAGACTACTGGAACTGACCCCTAAAATATCAACACAAATGCTGTGGTCACTAAGATTGACATATGTAAATAAGCCGATTTGAGCTTAGATCTAGTCTCAAGTGGGCAATTATATGTACAAAACTGAATATCAAAACAGTAACAGAAGAAAAAGCAGAAATCTAAGTGAACTACCACAAAATCATTTTTGTTTTACATAAAACTTACACAAAAAAAAAACAATAAATCATCAGAAACTACCATAAGTTAACACTGCATACAAAACAGACAGCGTAATCTTTTTTTCATAAACAATATCTAGTCTCAAGCGAGACTATCAAAAATTGCCAAGGCTGATTATATTTCAAGTCATCCCAGCAGGGTATTGGGTAAAGTTTTCAATCAGCAATAATCGCGTCTCGGATTAACCTCATAGACTACGATATTGCCTCTGCGAAAGAATGCTAGAAACGACCACAAGCACAAAGGCACACATTTTGTCCTGAGAACTTCAGGGATGGTGACCTATTCTGCAGTATATGCAAATGAGATCAACTGGGATTTGGGTCAGATCCCACCTGGTCGAAAATCTGTGCAGCAACACATAATACCTTACTTATGACCACTACTCAGATTCACCTCAGAGTATGATTTTGCTACTGCAAAAGACCACTGGAACTGACCCCTAAAATATCAACACAAATGCTGTGGTCACTAAGATTGACATATGTAAATAAGCCGATTTGAGCTTAGATCTAGTCTCAAGTGGGCAATTATATGTACAAAACTGAATATCAAAACAGTAACAGAAGAAAATGAAGAAATCTAAGTAAACTACCACAAAATCATTTTTGTTTTACATAAAACTTACACTAAAAAAAAAACAATAAATCATCAGAAACTACCATCAGTTAACACTGCATACAAAACAGATGGCGTAACTTTTCTTTCATAAACAATATCTAGTCTCAAGCGAGACTATCAAAAATTGCCAAGGCTGACTATATTTCAAGTCATCCCAGCAGAGTATTGGGTAAAGTTTTCAATCAGCAATAATCGCGTCTCGGATTAACCTCATAGACTACGATATTGCCTCTGCGAAAGAATGCTAGAAACGACCACAAGCACAAAGGCACACATTTTGTCCTGAGAACTTCAGGGATGGTGACCAATTCTGCAGTATATGCAAATGAGATCAACTGGGATTTGGGTCAGATCCCACCTGGTCGAAAATCTGTGCAACAACACATATTACCTTACTTATGACCACTACTCAGATTCACCTCACAGAGTATGATTTTGCTACTGCAAAAGACCACTGGAACTGACCCCTAAAATATCAACACAAATGCTGTGGTCACTAAGATTGACATATGTAAATAAGCCGATTTGAGCTTAGATCTAGTCTCAAGTGGGCAATTATATGTACAAAACTGAAGATCAAAACAGTAACAGAAGAAAAAGCAGAAATCTAAGTGAACTACCACAAAATCATTTTGGTTTTACATAAAACTTACACAAAAAAAAACAATAAATCATCAGAAACTACCATCAGTTAACACTGCATACAAAACAGACAGCGTAATCTTTTTTTCATAAACAATATCTAGTCTCAAGCGAGACTATCAAAAATTGCCAAGGCTGACTATATTTCAAGTCATCCCTGCAGGGTATTGGGTAAAGTTTTCAATCAGCAATAATCGCGTCTCGGATTAACCTCATAGACTACGATATTGCCTCTGCGAAAGAATGCTAGAAACGACCACAAGCACAAAGGCACACATTTTGTCCTGAGAACTTCAGGGATGGTGACCTTGTGTACACAAGGAATCAGCTGATTGCACTACGGAAGAACGCTGGCAGAGTTAACGTAAACATCCCGGAGGAGCTATGGCGCTTTAGAGGGTGCCGTGCGGGGATTAAAGTGAAGACAAGGCGGCGGGAGAAGAAGTGGAGATACAAGCCCGCAGTTCCTTCGATGGTTATGGGAAACGTGAACTCTCTGGCTAACAAGTCTGACGAACTGGCTGCCTTGGTGTTACAGCCTGTCTAGGTAGGCCGCAACATAAAGTAAAAAGAAAAAAAAAAAAAGTATATATGTCTCCCCCAACTCCTCACACTTCAGTCCCACCAGACCAAGGAAACGACAGGTTCACCAGAATTCAGTCTCCAAATGTTTTATTTACTCCAAGATGACAATGGAAGCAAAACTTCAGGAGTGGTCTAAGCCTAAAATAAACAAATCCCATTCCACCCAATATATATAACTTACCTACCCAAATCAATAAAGAAAGAAAATACAAAAACATTACCTAACTCCCTAACATAAACAGAATGCAAGTCAACCCCTTTAATGAAAATAAATAAGGCTACACCCCCTACAGCTTCCAAATGAGTAGGAGAACTATGAGGTTAACACCACATTAGACAGCTGACTCACACACAATAGCATGAGCTGAATCACAAACAATAGTATGTTCACAGATGCACATACACACAAGCTTTAGTCTGGCAGGAAGAAGCAATGACCAGGAGGAAGAGGAGGAGCTCCTTTCAGTCATCCAGCAGGGCTTTAAATCTGTTCCGCCTTAATCCTGTCAGCCAACCGGAGCACGGTTCCAGCAGCAAATCAGCAGCAGCACCTGTGGCATTTACTCAGGATAGAGAAACAACACAAATAAGTCACCAGACGTAACACCCCCACCCTACAGAATCAAACAACATGTTTGAAACTATAAAATTAAACACGTGACAAAGCATCAGCAACTATATTTTCACTTCCCTTTTTATGATGTATCTCTAGTGGGAAAGATTGTACCAACAATGACCATCTCAAAAGACGTTGATTATGATTGCTCATTCGGTTAAGGAAGACCAGTGGGTTGTGGTCAGTGTAAACCACTATCGGCACTGAACTTGATCCAACATAAACTTCGAAATGTTGCAAAGCCAACAAAAGAGCTAACGTTTCCTTTTCGATAGTACTATAGTTTAACTGATGTTTGTTGAATTTCTTTGAAAAATAACAAACAGGATGGTCAATGCCTTGGTGATCTTCCTGTAGCAATACAGCCCCTGCACCTGTCCCACTTGCATCTACTTCAAGTTTAAAAGGTATCTCAAAATTTGGTGCAGTAAGGACTGGAGAGTTACACAAAACAGCTTTGATGGCGTCAAAAGCTAATTTACACTCTGGAGACCACATGAATAGCTGTCCCTTCTGAAGTAGGTCAGTAAGAGGAGACACTAGACTAGAAAAGTTTCTACAAAACGCACGATAAAACCCAGCCATTCCTAAAAATCTCCTTAACTCACGCCGGTTAGTGGGGGCAGGAAAATCCAAAATGGCAGAAATCTTGGCCTGCACAGGCCGGACTTGACCTTGGCCAACCTCACGACCCAAGTAAGTTACTACAGCTTTAGCAAATTCACATTTTGCTAAATTTAATGTAAGAGAAGCATTCTGCAACCGACTGAACACTTCTGAAAGAGTTTGCAAATGGTCAACCCATTTAGATGAATAAATGACAATATCATCCAAATATGCATCACAATTAGTTATACCAACTAACACATGATTCATCAAACGTTGAAAAGTAGCAGGAGCATTTCTAAGTCCAAAAGGAAGAACTGTATATTGTAGAAAACTATCAGGAGTTACAAAAGCAGAAATATCAGAAGCACGCTGGGTTAATGGCACTTGCCAGTAACCTTTTAGTAAATCTAGTTTTGTAACAAATTTTGCAGATCCAACTCTATCGATACAGTCCTCCATTCTAGGAAGTGGAAACGAATCAGGTGTAGTAATAGAATTAACTCTCCGGTAATCTGTACAAAAACGCACTGACCCGTCAGGTTTCGGCACCACTATACATGGAGAACTCCAAGAACTTGTGCTGGGAACAGCAAACCCTGTGTCCATCAAATATTCTACTTCCTTTTGCATCAAACTCCTTTTAACTGGATTAACCCGATACGCATTTTGTTTAATGGGTCTATGATTATCAACATCTATGTCATGATGCACAAGGGACGTCTGAGATGGAATATCTGAAAACAAAGATATGTGACCCTGAATAAGACTTATCACATCCTCACGATCACTCTCAGATAAATGCATTAAGTGTGATGGTAAATCAGCTAATATCTCTGAATTGGATAAACGTGCTGGCACAAAAGGTACACTACGCAATGTTAACCCATCTTCTTCAGGGTTATACACAAGCGGGATAACAGCAACAGTAGAAGTAGTGGTTTTAGCAGTAGGCAACACTTCACAACTTCCCACAGGACCACGACATACATAGGCCTTTAACATATTGATATGGCAGACGCGACTTTTCCTTTTCCGGTCAGGGGTTTTAACCACATAATCTGTTTCACTAAGTTTGGATTCAATTACGTAAGGACCAGAAAATTTAGCCTGTAAGGCTGAACCAGAGATAGGCAGAAATACTAAAACTTTATCTCCAGGAAGAAATTCACGACACCGTGCTCTTTTGTCAAAACGACGTTTCATTTTAACTTGAGCAGCAGTTAATGAAGCCATAGCTATTTTACAAGCGTTATGCAGACGTTCACGAAACGCACTCACATACTCCAACACATTGTGTTTTTCTGACAACTGCTCAGCACTCAATTGCTCATGGAGCATTATAAGTGGTCCCCGAACTGTATGTGCGAACACCAACTGTGCAGGACTAAATCCAAGAGATTCCTGAACTACCTCCCGTAAAGCAAACAAAAGAAAAGGGACTCCCTCATCCCAATCACGTCCTGATTCAAAGCAGTATTTGCGCAGCATAGATTTTAATGTTTGGTGAAATCGCTCCAATGCCCCTTGTGATTCTGGGTGATAGGCACTAGCTACTTGATGTTTAATTGACATCTCATTAATCACTTGAGAAAAAATCTTAGAGATGAAATTGGAACCCTGATCTGTTTGAATAACCTTGGGCAACCCAAATGTAGAGCAGAATTTCACCAAAGCCTTAACCACTGCCTTAGAGCTGATGGTGCGTAAGGGAATGGCCTCAGGATAACGAGTAGCAGAACACATTATTGTTAACAAATATTCATGTCCTGCCTTTGTCCTTGGCAATGGACCCACACAATCCAAAATGATTTTCTCGAAAGGCTCCCCCATCACCGGTATTGGATGAAGGGGAGCTGACGGAATTGACTGATTAGGTTTACCTACTAGTTGGCATACATGACAAGAACGACAGAAATTTGAAACATCACTCTTGAGTCCCGGCCAAAAGAAATGTCTCAAAATACGGTCATAAGTCTTAGTAACTCCTAAATGACCAGAAAATGCATTCTCATGTGCTAGGCTCAAAACAGGACCTCTATAAGCCTCTGGAATAACAATCTGATGGATAGTGTTCCAACCCAAATCAGAGGTTCCTGTAGGTGTCCACTTTCGTTTCAAAATTCCCTCACTGACATAATAAGCAACCGCTAATTTATTTATATCCCCCTCCGGAACAGTTTTAGCAAAACACAAGGCTAAAGATGCATCACCTTGCTGAGCTTCAATCAGCTGCTTTCTCCCAATTTTTAACCCTGTCA
This sequence comes from Hoplias malabaricus, assembly GCF_029633855.1. Lineage (NCBI taxonomy): Eukaryota > Metazoa > Chordata > Actinopteri > Characiformes > Erythrinidae > Hoplias > Hoplias malabaricus. The sequence goes on along the minus strand of NC_089803.1, from coordinate 19,769,413 downwards.
TAATCACTTCCCCAAAAATTTTTTTATCACCACTTGCTTTTGTCTCCTTCACAACTGGTGGACCTTGAGGTGCCATAAATGTCCCTAAAAGGGGTACCTCTGGAGTTTTACGAGCTTGAGCCCTTGTTACCACACAACCAGGGAACAAAGATAAAATTTTTGGATCGACGTCACCAGTTTCAGGCATCACACTCACTTCTGGCAAAGGAAACACTTTTCCTCCAGCCAAATCGTTCCCAAGAATGAGGGAGACACCTGCAACTGGCAACCTATCTCGCACAGCAACCTTCACAAGACCTTTAACTAACCCAGATTTCAAATAAATCGTGTGCAAGGGAACTTGCAGATGACCCATCTCAATACCCCGTACCAAAACAGAAGACCCACAAAACGTCTTTTCGGAGAAGGGCAACACACTTTCTAAAATAAACGACTGAGCAGCTCCGGTATCTCGTAATATTTTAACAGGATGTAAATCATGATCCTGCTCTACAATTGAAACCCACCCATTCAATAAAAAAGGCTTATACCCGTCATCCAGGCAAGGTTTGGAACTTTGCAAAGACGACAAGGCATTCGATTGTGCCAGACCCACACTTTTGAGATGCTGTTTGTTTCTTTTCTTTTGCCAAGCTTTACACTCAGCGATCAAATGTCCAGGTTTACAACAAAAGAAACAAACACGTGTCTCACCATCATTATGACCCTTTTGAAACACTTTAGGTGGTACCTCACATTTTACTGGAGCAACAAACGCAGCATGTGGTAATGTGCAATCCTTTCTTACCACACGGTCAGACCGTACAGGCGATGTAAAAACAGTTTTATGAGTCAACACAAACTCATCTGCATACACCGCTGCATCTGCCAGAGAAATAACTTTCTTCTCATTTAGATGAACCACAATATTTTCATGAACAGCATTTTTAAAATCCTCCAATAAAATGAGTTCCTGTAACTGTTCAAAACTGGTAACATTAGAGGCACTACACCACTTTTCAAATAAAGTCCGTTTCTCACGTGCAAACTCCACATATGTCTGGCTGGCGGTTTTCCCCTTCATTCTAAAGTTTTGGCGGTAAGCTTCAGGCACAAGCTCATATGCATGTAAAATACTGCTTTTCACTACCTCATAATCCAAACTCTGACTTAAAGATAACGCTGCGCATACCTCTTGAGCTTTTCCCTCCAGCTTACATTGCAACAACAGAGGCCAGACTTCCTTAGGCCAATGCAAAACAGAGGCAATTCGTTCAAAAGCAGGAAAATAAGAATCCACATCTGATTCTCTAAAATGAGGTACTAGCTTAATATGCTTACCTACATCAAATGCAGCAACCGGTTCTGGTGATGTCACAGAAGAATGAGCAGCAGCTGGCAAAGGAATAAACAGGGTAGAAGGTGTGGAAGCAGGGCCAGAAGGAGTAGAAGTAGGACCAGGAAGAATGGAAACAGGGCCAGAAGCTCTCCTATCGGTAGTCTCTGAAGAAGCACCCAGCGGTAGTAGCAAAGGGTCACCAGTTGCAGTACCTGCACCTGAAGGCCCAGTCTGCAACTGGTATAACCTCAGAGCCTTCTCAGCTTCAATCTCCAGAGCCCTCACCTTCAGAAATTGTATCTCACGCTCCTGCCGTCGTGTCTCCAATTCCAACTCCTTAAGGCGCACTGCTATCAGAGGATCAGATGGTTTTGATCCCGTACTAGGCGATACCGCACTGATAGTGGACTCCTCCACAACCAGTGAGAAAGCACCTGCACCCTCACCTGCAACCTGCGCACTGACTGCCACCTCTCCATCTGGCAACACCTTTAAAGCAACCAATTTCTCAAGTAAAGCAGTTTTAATCTCCTCCCTCTTACCATGACGAGGAACAGACACCTGATAAGCCTCAGCAATCGAGACTAGATCCTTTCTACGGTAAGTATCCAATTTCCCACGAGAAGGAGACCTAACAAAATCAGCCACATCCATACTGAAGCCTCAAACCATAGAAGTTCACCCCCACCAAAAAAAAACCAGCCAGACAGACACAGTCCGACAGACCACAACAAGAAAAGCAGAAAGCTCCCCCTGCCAAAAAAAACCCAATCCCGGACGAGCCCCCAATTTATGTTACAGCCTGTCTAGGTAGGCCGCAACATAAAGTAAAAAGGAAAAAAAAAAAAGTATATATGTCTCCCCCAACTCCTCACACTTCAGTCCCACCAGACCAAGGAAACGACAGGTTCACCAGAATTCAGTCTCCAAATGTTTTATTTACTCCAAGATGACAATGGAAGCAAAACTTCAGGAGTGGTCTAAGCCTAAAATAAACAAATCCCATTCCACCCAATATATATAACTTACCTACCCAAATCAATAAAGAAAGAAAATACAAAAACATTACCTAACTCCCTAACATAAACAGAATGCAAGTCAACCCCTTTAATGAAAATAAATAAGGCTACACCCCCTACAGCTTCCAAATGAGTAGGAGAACTATGAGGTTAACACCACATTAGACAGCTGACTCACACACAATAGCATGAGCTGAATCACAAACAATAGTATGTTCACAGATGCACATACACACAAGCTTTAGTCTGGCAGGAAGAAGCAATGACCAGGAGGAAGAGGAGGAGCTCCTTTCAGTCATCCAGCAGGGCTTTAAATCTGTTCCGCCTTAATCCTGTCAGCCAACCGGAGCACGGTTCCAGCAGCAAATCAGCAGCAGCACCTGTGGCATTTACTCAGGATAGAGAAACAACACAAATAAGTCACCAGACGTAACACTTGGTAAGAAACCAAAAGTTATACAGAGAGTGTAGCCTGCTATGCTTTACGGAGACATGGCTAACTAGCCAAATCCCCACTGTTAACGTTGAGCTGCCCGGCTTCAGTGTGGCTCGCTTGGACAGAGACTGTAAACTTTCTGGCAAAAAGAAGGGAGGTGGACTGGTGATGTACATTAACAACAGATGGTGCAATCCCAGACACGTTACAGTGAAGGAGACTGTATGCTGTGAGGATGTGGAGTTACTGGCGGTCAGTCTCAGACCGTACTACATGCCGAGAGAATTCTCGCACGCCATTGTGGTGTGTGTTTATGTTCCGCCGCGTGCTCTTCCGGACAGAGCGTGTGACGTCATCCACTCAATAATCGCTAGGCTGCAAACTCAACACACTGATGCATTTTTTGCAATCTCGGGCGACTTCAATCACATAACATTGGACTCCACTCTCACGAATTTCTACCAGTTTGTTAACTGCCCTACTCGAAAAAACAGAACAATAGACCTCATGTACGCAAATTTGAGGGATGCATACAGTGCCACGCCACTCCCCCCGCTGGGGAAGTCAGACCACAACCTCATTCATCTACAGCCAATGTACAAGCCCAAAGTACAGAGGCTACCAGCCACCACACGCACCTTCAGGAAATGGACACCTGAAGCAGGTGAGGTTCTGAGAGACTGCTTCAGATCCACAGACTGGAGTGTGCTGCAGAGTGGGGAGGACTTAGAGGAGGTCACACACTGCACTACGGACTACCTGAACTTCTGTATGGACATTGTTGTTCCCACGAGAACTGTACGCTGCTTTCCCAACAACAAGCCTTGGATTACCAGCAATGTCAAGGCCCTTCTCAATAGGAAGAAAAAGGCGTTTAGAGAGGGAGACATGGCAGAGCTGAGGCGCGTACAAGGGGAACTCAAAGTTAAGCTGAAAGAGGCTAAGGAGGACTACAGAAAGAAGGTGGAACAGAAGCTGCAGGAGAACAACATGAGGGAGGTTTGGGATGGTATGAAGACCATCACTGGCCTCAAAAAGAGCAGCAGTTCTGTGGAGGGGGATCTGGACATGGCGAATCAGCTGAACCAGTTCTACTGCAGGTTTGACCGCCCTGATCCGGATCCAGCTCCGATGGCAGTGGTATGCCAGCCACCCCTTACTGACTCGGACACTGCTCTTGTGTGCTTGCCCGACCAACCAACACCTCCTTCACACTCTAGGCGACCCCCATCACATGCTATCACACCTCTCCCCCACACGGTGTCAACGGCTGCAGTCAACAGCCATCAGTCTCCAGCCATCCAACTACCCCCCGAGGCAATCACCTCCCCTGCCCCCATCCCCCTTCCCCCCATCGTCACGGCTGATCAGGTCAGAGGACAGCTGAGGAGACTACAACCTGGTAAGGCTGCCGGGCCAGACAGACTGTGTCCAAGGCTGCTCAAGGCCTGTGCTGCTGAACTGGGTGAGCCACTGAAGCACATCTTCAACCTGAGTCTCCGTCTTGGTCGAGTTCCAACACTGTGGAAGACATCATGTCTCACCCCTGTCCCTAAGAAGCCACACCCGAGTGAATTTAACGACTACAGGCCTGTGGCTCTAACATCACATGTGATGAAGACAATGGAGAGACTGGTCTTATGCATACTGAGACCCCAGGTACGCCATGCACTGGACCCACTACAGTTTGCATACCAGGAGAAAGTGGGCGTGGAGGATGCCATCACTTATCTCCTACACAGGACACATTCACACCTGGACAAGGGGAACAGTGCTGTGAGAATCATGTTCTTTGACTTCTCAAGCGCTTTCAACACCATCCAACCTCTCAGACTGGGAGACAAGCTCCAACAGA